>NC_071088.1:129128629-129238629 GCF_027358695.1 Spea bombifrons
AATTGTGTCTAAAAGTATTAGTGAAGTTCCTAATAGATGCAAATAATGTCAAACTTCATCTATAGGTAAAAATACCTTTTCATTATTGTTATTATCACGGGTTATAAGCTGCAGTCTCACAAGCCGCCATATACAATAATGCAATATAGTACTTCCCAGAAACAGGGAATTCTATACGAAGAAGACAAAATTCATCTCTATTCAGAATAATAAAACAATTATATTTACCACCACTTGTTGCTGTTGTCCCACCGATCCTTGTAGAAGTTAATCCAGGTCCAGTGGCAGGAAATTAAGTGGAAAGAATATAACTTTCTACCAGTTATATAGGTTAGAACTCAAAGTAACTCCAAGAGTGAAATATGGTGCCAGAATCTTACGATTCCAATTCTCTGGGGTAAATTTGGTGAATAAATCCGTCAGGGTCTGTCCATTTCAGGGTGCGATCTTAAGGTCCGTTTTTTTTTAAGGTCGGTCCTTCAATTATTAAAGACCTAAGCTTAAAAACAGGGCTTATTATCATAGCCTCCACCTCTTGATTGGAATTCTCCAATCATAACAGTGGGTTTTACCCATTAAAATTAGGATTTCTACTCATATTTACACCGTTGTAATTTCTTACTTTACCTGTGAGAGACGCTCTGGTCTAAGAAATAACTTAAAACCATTACATATGTGTTTGGAATTTATCCTTGGTCACCCTAATCGCCAGGTGTTACCTCCTAGATAGTAACTCAGGACTTGGTAGACTTACCATGTATCCCCCATACGAATTTACGTTCCCAAGGATATGCAGCGTCTACTCCTTAACTTTCTCATGGAAGATAACATTAATTGTATCATATATACGCTGAAACATCATTATACATGAATACTCCTTTGTTCTCAATTATAGAGGGAACAAGGACAAAAAGAAATAATCACTACATAATTAAGTAAAATAAAATGGCTCTGACTCCATTTTGTGTTCATGTAAAATACAGAATATATGGAATACATGTTTTCTATCATAAAATATCTGACAACAGCCATTAAACAAAGCCTTGAACAGAGGGGCAGAAGCCAGAACACTACTCATGGACAGCTATTTCATCCATAATGGGACTCGTCAGCATGATTATATATGTGTGTGTATATATATGTTTTGTTTATTTAATTTAATTTAGAAAATGCAGCAATCAACAATTTGTTTTATTTCATTCGTACACAATGTCTAAAGGGGTCACAGTGATTATACTTAGTAAAGTCTTATTTACCATTGACTGGAACATGAGCATGATGTCTGACACCGCACAACTTTCTGAATGCTTAGAGAATATAAGTTATTTCAGCACTAAATGTAATTGATTTGTCTTTCATTTTAAAAAAAGTTTGATTTGTTTTATAGGTCCACTCAGCAGTACTTGATTCATCCAGTCTCGACCAAGCCATGGAGGCTTAACGAAGTATATTTATCTTGAAAAATCGAACTCAATTTATGCACTGCTACTAATGGACATACATGTTACTGGGGATTATGTTTCAGCATAAATACAATTGAAAATAGATATCACTATAGCAATTAAGTTACTGATTCAAGAGAGAGCAGTGTTAAGACCTTGTCCTAAACACACAGTCCATTTTTGGAAAGAATTCAGATAGACATTATGGAACAGACAGAAGTATAGATTTCCTGGACAAAACAATAGCTGTATCTTCAATTCCAGATCAGAAGGGTTGAGAAAAACATTAACAAAAAAAGTTGGTGGGTGATACATAATATATAATTATATAAGGGTGTCCAACATGCTTGCCAAATGTGGCCGCAGGACATCAAGGTACTACTGTATAAGATCTGTATAAGATCGTCTAACCAGAGCCACGTCTAAACGGCCACTCTGAATAACAGGGGCGCATTGGGAGGCGAGCACAGCGCGAGGAGTCAAGTCTGTGCTGACTGCTTCCGCGTTCCTATCTCCTTTCCTGCAGCACCGATCTTCTCTTGCCTCTTCTCATTCTTCTTTCTTTATCTCCTTCAGCCTGTGTCTTCTTTGCTGGCAAGCTTCTCCGTGAACCAGGCCTCCATAAGCACTTCAGAAAAATGGCGGAGCCTCCATGTGCACCCCCTCCTCGATTGGAGGAATGGGTGAGAGTCTGTCCCCATAGTTTTGCCTTTTTGCAGAAGTAGTCCGAGAGGCCACGACTGAAAAACAAGAAGAACAAGAGAAAAAGCGGTGCTGCGGGAAAGAAGACAGATGCGCAAGTGGTTGGCAGAGGGGGTAGGGAGACATTGAGAAAGTTAGAGCATGTGCGAGTAAGAAAGCGTGAGTAAGAAGCGTTAGAGATTTTGAATGAAAAAGAAACAAAATGATGGGAGTTATGCTTTACCACCATCAATATCTGACTCATTATATAGTGATTGGAGTTATGCTGTACAGCCATCATTTTCTGGATCAGTAAATAGTGATTGGTTTTCTGACCCTAGCATGTTTCATTATATATCTTGATGTCTCTTTGCCCATGTTCTGGAAGCAGACTGACTATTGTGTCAGTTTCTTCTGTTCTGCATCTTGCCCACAGCTATTAATAGGCTGCTTGGAACTTGTACCCTGGGTCCATTTTGTCAACTGCGAGGCCTACTTTCTTTATCATATAAGCAGTATGAAGAGTAGATGCAACTGGTCAAGTAGATGACCTCTGAATATCAAGACATGTATTTATATTTTCAAGTGAATATTTAAAGTCTCGTCAAAGTGGTGCCTTATTTTTTAATGACGAGTATAGTTAATAAAATGGCAGAGCATGACAGAAAACTACACCACATATATGCACATCCTGCTCAACATTTTACATCAGTGCATAAAACATATAATTTGCTTAGAAAATCTTGATCCTAACCTCAAATGTGCATTTATTGCAGAGGAGGGCAAGATTCATGTGTACATTGGGTAAGCTCCGCCATTATCAAATAAGAGTTTTGAAACCATTTTTACTGTAGCTTAATATTTTTATGACCTTGTTCTATTTACATTACCTATTGTGGTTATGGTTATTATGCTCTATGTTAATAGCTGTGAAAAGCAGATAAGGTACCAATGTGCATGTCAACAAAAATTTGCATGTATACAAAGCTGGTGTTAATGATTTGCATAAAACCCATCAAAAGGGGAAATAATAAAATATTTCAATAGAATCTGTTTAAATTGATAAATATGGTGAGTTTTGTACTGTTCCTGTATTATTTTGCATCTGAAAGAATTTAATAAATAGAGCTCTTGTTGAGTGTATTTGGAGTTCATGTTCATGCATAGAACCGTATAAACTCTCTAGTATTTATGTAGGTTAGAGGTATCCATGACAACATTTTCATTAATATTCTATCAATGCATCGCATTAATAGTATGACTTTTGGAAAGCACAATTTTTTTCTGAAGCACACAACCATTTAATACAACAAGTGGCACCAAGTGAAACAGAGAACAATGGGGGTTAAATATAGAAATATTTCTAGTGCAAAGAGTAGGCTTATCACCATGGCAAACAGTCAGAAGGAACAACTTCTTTCAAATTTTATGACTTTACACCAAAAATGTACATAACCAAAAGGTTAAAGAATGTTCCAGGAATCTGTAGTGTATACTGCGCTATGAGAGCACAGGCACAGCCCTTTAGACAACTTAGCGGTTCGGAAGGCGGACACCAGCAACAGATTTGATTGGTAAATTTTTTACTGCACTGAAACAATTGACAGTGCATATGATGTTTGAGAGTGTATTTAAATACATTTGGTATATTTGCTTTTATTTTATATAGTACTGCACTATTTTGTTCCTTTCTTTATTTCCATATGTCCACCCCTGTCTTCAAGGAGACATCCAGCCCTTTCTTTTAAAAGTCCATATATCTTTGATAGAGTTAAAAAACGTAAACCTTTCTTTGTAGATCAAATTGACATTGACGTCAAGTCTGATATCCATAATTTTATAAATAAATTAGAAAAATTACGGGAAAAAGAAACCAGAAAATGGTGGAAAAATCACCATTTTTAGAAAGATATTTAAAAAGATCTTATCCCTAGCGGATTAAGAGTTATAAATATGCCAGCTTTCAGGCTTGATAATGTCAAATTTATGGAAAGATGGGATAACATTTTGGATACTTGTTCTAGAGAACCGATTCCTCTGATTGTTCACTTTGAAAAAGAAAATTAGGAGATGATTGTTAAGGAGATTAATACCCTGCAAAGTTTAAGACTCCAGAATGGTGATAGGGAAGTCATGTAACAAAAAGAGAAAACGTATGAGTGAGCGAATTATCTGATGAGATAAAAAAAATTTTTTTAAAACAATTAAAAAAAATTGGTCATTTTCTCACTAATAACCGTTCAAAAATAATTAAAATTTAAGGGAGATCACACTAATAATAACAATAATAAAAGAAGCTTTTTACAAAGCCAGAATATAAAATTATAAAGGAAGAGTGGAAATATCGACGAGAATCTCTATCTTCTCCTAATCAAACAGATGTAGGGTCTAAGAAAACTGTAGAACCTATAAGACAAGACACAATACATCCTCAAAGATCCAAAGATCAAGGAAATTCACGTCCTCCCATTGAGAGTTGAAAACACATTAGATCATATCCATTTGATAGACATAATACGAACTTCAGGTTGAGAGAATCTGAAGGGAATGCTCCTGCTAGGATTTCTAATGAACCATCTGAGCCCCAACAGAGGTTTTTTTTTTTTTTATTATAAATTAATTTTTTTTTTTTTTTTTTTTTTTTTTAGAGAAGGTCGTATAACACACTATTCATCCCCAAGGACACACAGTTGGGAACTTCAAAACCGCTTCTCAACATTAATAGATTTCCCTACGAAAAGGAGGAGACAAGATCATGCCGAGACTTAAAATTAGTCACATATGTTGATAAAAAAGAACTGAGAAGATCAGGTATTTTTAATTTGTCATCTAAAAAATATAACTTTAGTTGAAGCTTTGGTTTTAAAGAAAGGATTAAAATCTGCTCCCCAGAAACCATGTAATAGTTTATTTCTATTTGTTGATGTTCAAACATTTTTGAGGAAGAAAGAAATTCAACACAAAATCTTGAAAATATATAAATAGACAAGATGAGAGAATATACAGCGCCTTCAAACCTAAATCAAATCTTGGCAGAAAGGCCCAATAGTAGAGACCTTTATTAATTTGGTAGAAAAGGCACATCAGTGTCACGTACAAGTAGTTTGGAGACACCGTGGTCAGGTAGGACTCCAGGACAGAACAGTTCAGACAAGCCGAGGTCAGGATTCCAGAGAACAGGATAGCCGGTATACATAGCCGAGGTCAGGATTAAGGAGATCAGGATAAACGATAAACAAGCCGAGGTCAGGATACAGGATAACAACGTAGTCAGGCAAGCCGAGGTCAAACACAGGAATCAAGCAGGTAAACGCTATCTGGGTGCTAGCACAAGGCATAGACGACCATCAGAAGGCAAGGTGAAACTGGTCTGAGGGGTGTAAATGGAGAACCGCGGAGGAAGTCAGAATCTCCCATCAGCCCCTCATGACATCACTTCCGGTGTCTGTGACTCGCGGCCATCTTGTGGATGGCGTAATCTCCCTTCATAAATTCCCGCAGTATGCGAGTTCGCCACTAGAGGTCGCGCCCACGCAGCAGCAGGATGCCGTGTAGCAGGAGGTCTGCCTCTCCTGCGCGGCACTTCAGAGGAAGGCAGTGGAAGCGGCCTTGCGGTAGAGGGGGGTCTCCCTCTCCCTCGTGGCGGCTGCTGCGGAGGTGGCCGTGCGGTGGAGGGGGGTCTCCCTCTCCTTCGTGGTGGCTGCTGTGGAGGTGACCGTGCGGTGGAGGGGGGTCTCCCTCTCCCACGTGTCGGCTGCTGCGGAGGTGGCCGTGCAGTGGAGGGAGGTCTCCCTCTTCCTCGTGGAGGCTGCTGCGGAGGTGGCCGTGCGATGGAGGGGGGTCTCCCTCTCCTTCGTGGTGGCTGCTGCGGAGGTGGCCGTGCGGTGGAGGGGGGTCTCCCTCTCCTGCGTGGCGGCTGCTGCGGCAACATGGGGGCCGAGCGCAGGTGAGTAACAATCAGAACAAAATGTTTAATACGTCAAAAAAAATGAATCCATTGCACTTAAACAATTAGAATACGATCCAGATTTGATAATTAGAGCGGCAGACAACAGGGGTGGGGTGGTCCTTTTGGACAAAAAAAAAAAAAGGTATTTAGAGGAAGCCCATCTGATATTGGGTGATAAGAGTACCTTTAAAAACAAGAAATCCTACCAAACCATTTAATTTGAGTTTGAAACATCTATTAGCCAATGCATGGGACAAAAAGGTAATTTCCAAAGAATTTCCAATTTTTTTATGGAGAATTTCCAACCATTCTCATTTTTTATTACCTTCCAAAGGTACATAAAAATTAAGAGAAGCCACCCGGGAGAGCGATAATACTTACATCCTATCTTTCAGAATTTGTAGATTTTTATCTCCAAACATTTGTGAAAAATCTCATATTTGAAAGACACAAAATCATTGCTACAGGAATTGGAAAATATAGAATGGAGAGACTCGTGTATATGGGCAACATTTAATGTGACATCACTATATGCAGTAATAGGAATAAAAGACACTTACCTTTGGGGTCAGGGCAGTTTCATAGGCTTTGAATGAACCCATTGCTGCCACAATTTTTTAAATATGTTTATTGGTGTCGACATCAATACAGTGAATTGCGTAAGAGAGATATAAACAAACAGCCAGTCATGAAACAGCCATCAGGGCCCATGAGAGAATGCAAAGGACTTCAAAAAGGTTAAAGGCACCCATGGTACAGCATTAAGAGATGGTACATACAAACATGGCCGGCACGGCAGACAAGTGTACAGAGCAGAAAAATAAAGAAAGCTGAATAAACAATAGTCGACATTATTTTCTGTTTTTTTTTTACCGATTAGTGCTCGTGCAGTGTGTCAGAGCCGTCAGCAAGTGGTAGCTACCAACCAGGGGAGGGGGAGGGAAGGGGGGACAGAGGACCGGGAGATAGCGGGGAAGAAGAGAGGAAAAGAAAGAGAGAAGAAAAAAAAAAAAAAAAGTTCCCAATAGGATAGACCTCCACACCAACGGTGAGTCAGAGGGACACCAACGGCAAGACAGTGCCCCTTTGGGAGAAGGCAGCAATCCAGGGGTCCCAAATATCGGAGAATTTCTGCATCTCATCATGTTTAGCCGTAATCCTTTCCATAGAGATAATATGCCAAATGTTGGACTGAATTTCATCATCAGTTGGAGGGACTCCCTTCAACCTCCTGGCCAAGGCTAGTTTAATAGCGGCACAAATCCGATGTACCAGTTTACGCCCAGGTGCAGACAGCTGCATCGTCGACACATCCATGTTCAGTAGAGCCGTCTGGGGGGGAGGCAGCCACCGGAGTGCCCAATGCCGTCGAGAGATCCCGGAAAAACTTAGACCAGATAGGCAGGACAAGCGGACAGGACCACCAGGCGTGGAGACAAGTGCCTACATCGCCAGTGGCGAAAGCAGTTGGCATCGGAAGTGGGGCAGAGTTTGGAAAGCCGCACCGGCGAGAGATACCAGTGAGCAATAACCTTGTAAGACCGCTCTCTGATAACTGTGTTAACAGTAATGCGATGTGTGTTAGTCGCCGCTCTGCACCAGTCATCATCCTCAAAAGGTGCGTTGAAGGGCTGCTGCCACAATTTTTATTAGATTCAATACACTTTTTTCTCATAATTTTATGTTTTCAGGTGATTTTTATTTACAGTTAAGAGGGACCGCCAGAGATATATAGATGACATATTAGTTATTTGGGAGGGGGGAATCACACACAATTGGAAGCATTCACTGTTTATTTGAATCACAATTATTTTACCCTGGTATTTTTTAGATCTCACTTGTTCATTTAGGTTCTCACACTTTGATTCATACATTTGTCACACTATATAATTCACAAGCATTTGGAGTTAAAGTATTTGAAAATATTGGCTCATTCTGTTAAGAGATGGAGGTATTTAAACATATTCTACCTATAAAACCAATGATTATTTTAAAAAAAGCAAAAAATCTTAAAAATATACCAGCCCCAAGTATGTTAGTGGATAAAAAAGCAAATTTCACGAAAGTTTTTTTTTTTTTTTTAATGTAATGCCACATTTGTAACCATTGCACATATAATCCGAGAAAGATAGTCCTTTAAAAGTACCACTACAGGGGAAATATTTAAAATCAAATACTTCTGTATTTTTACACTCAGCTGAGTGCAATGAGCAGCCTTTCTTTCTCTGACTCAGCTGATAACAAATTGCCTTTACTCCTCTCCGTTATCATCCTTACTCACCTGATTCCTGACATCGCTGATTTCTGTATTCTGGACTCTGGTTCGTCTTTTGGTATAGGCTCCTGCATCATAATTTAGCTTTGTTTGCTTGGTTATTACAATAAAGGTGTTTTTCACTTTACATTTTGTGTCCGTCTGGTTCCTGGTCCTTAAAACCTACCTGTTCTGACACTGCACTTTGGTTCCTGATTTGGCCTTATGTCTGATCTTCTAGTACCGACCCGGCTTGCTGGACCACGTCTCCTTGCCTGTGTGTTTGCCGTGTGCCCTATCCAGCCGTGTATCCAGCTCCCCGTCCGAGGACTTTTCAAGCCGTGGTCCCCGACGAGAGCAGGTCCCCCATGACAGGACTATTTTACATGCCCAGCAGGACGAAAACAATGGGGATTAGATTCTAGGCCAGGAAATTTACAGACTTTCTGAGAACAAAACATATCTCCCCCGAACAACTCCAAAAATGGGGACTATGGGCATATAATTGCCCCAAATGCAGACAGCCAAATGTTGATATAATGCATGGCTTGTGTCATATTGTTAAACTATTTTGGAAAAGCCTTATAGTTTACCTCAAAAGAGAACATCTATGACTTATAATTGACCCTTGAAATGGGGATCTTTGGGCTTAATATTACAGCGAGATCAGGTGGCAGAGGGAACAGGTAAAGACAGTAATTGCACGGAAAACCATTTTACAGGTGTGGATAAGAACAACCATATCAGTCACAATGCAGGGTAGCAAAATTAAACATAGAAACACAAGGCCATCCTGGTAAGTGGAAAGTAGACTTCCATCTGTTTTCATATGATTATTTTTATTTAGCTATAACACATTTATAAACATTTGATCTACATACATAACCTGAGAAAACCAATACCTTACATATTTGACAGAAATTGAAATATGGCTTCTAACTTTCCCTTTCCTAGATCAGTTTTGCAGCTTCTACCTTTGATGAAATAGGATCCTGTTCACTGGTCAGCCAGATAATAAGGATACCATCTGCACAGTGGAAATAAGCCAGTCGTTTGGTGATGCAGGTGGGAACAAATTATTTTCTAGTGGAGCCAAAATCTGAAAATGTTTCAATTTATGTGCAGGTTTTCAAAATCTTAAATTATACTTTCTAAAACCATATACATTTTTTTCTACGTTGGTATTAAATGTCATTTTTGTGGGTTCAGCTTCACATTATTTTTTTATTTGTATTACATGTCATGTATTACAAGACATTCATCAATATCCAAAAACATACCTTGCCCACATGAGTATACTTAGTTCACCTTTGTAATAGGTTTTGTTATTTTCATTCAACATATCGAAACCCTATTACCATTTGGACTAGCACTCTTAATTTTCTGTTCTCAATTTTTTTGCTGTGAGCTTCTGGAAGCTAGAGGTAAATTGTCCTTGGTAAACCTAAATTAGGAAGCTTAATGAGCCATGGCCTCCACCCTTGTTTGTGGATGGAAGGTTAGGGTTTATGCAGCAGAATCTGCCCCAGCGTATATGGAAGATGGAAGCTTGAATCATGTAACCTACAATGAACAAATGCTGAAACAAAAAAAAAATGTGGATGCTGTTATTATAAGGGTGTATTTTGAAGTCTTGGGTAGTTGAGAGGCTATGAAGTAGCGTATAGCTTTGAGGGTCTCGCAGCGCAGCGAGGGATGTAAGAATAATCTGTTCTACTCATATCTGATTATGCAGGTATTTTGATTTGCTTAATAAACTATCTGCCTCATTTTATCCATTGAGTGAAAGCGTAATTGTGGAACCTGTTAACCCTTGCCTGTCCACGCACATGTGTGCAGTTCTGGGATGAAGCGATTAGGTAGTGGGAAAGGAAAAGAGAAAGCTTGTTAATGCGGATACGTGAGGGGAACACATTTTGTAAAGTAGGTAAGGAACTCTGAAAAAAGGAACAAATGTAGAGTGAAGGGTTTGTAACAGGAGCTGTACATGAACAGAAAAAAAGATATGGATGGTGATTTGTAAGTTATCAGGAGACAGAATAGTAGAGCTTTTCTACTACGTTAGGGTTATGTGAATGTCTCTCTCTTTATACAGCATTAGGGATACTAACATAGCAGAGGTAGCAAATATGAAGCTCACTAGATGTACTGCCTTGATTCCCTGTCAGTTTCTAGACATCTAAGTACTGATTAGTGAGAAGCTGAATTAATGTTTAAGTTGAAGCTTCCAGGGTTTGCATATTGACAGAAAAGTTACATTAGCTGCAGATCCCTGGTTTATCGAACACACCACTAGGTTTACTGATTTTTCCATATGAATTGATGTTCATTTTGTCATTTTTTGATGGTAGTCTCTACAAGAACCTGGATACTTCAGAAATACTATAGAGTGAATGTACCAAGGAAATATTAAAACAGGTCTTATTTAAAAAACGTGTGGATGACAAGGTTCATACATACTGTCCTGGATGTCAGGTGGGCTGTACAAAGTCTTTCAAGCTTAGATGACACTTTATCCATATATTTGATAACGAAGTGGCTAGCAAACGAATATATATATATATATATATATATATATATATATATATATATATATATATATATATATATATATATATATATATATATATATATATATATATATATATATATATATATATATATATATATATATATATCTTACAGTGGTGGGCATCTAAAATGGGCAGTCAGGTTGAGATAACATCAAACATCACAGAGGCTTGGTCTAAGACAAGGAGAACCCCGAGTGTGGGTTTTGTGCCTATAACAGCCGCATACCCCTTTGGTTTAGATTCCAGAATCCCTATACTCTGAAAACCAAGGTGCTAGAGGAGGTCCCAAACTCAAAAGTAAAATAATCAAGCCAAAGGGTGGTCAGGGAAGGGTGAGATCAATGGACAAGGTAAAAGTACCCAGAATATCAACAATAAAGCTCACTTGCAGATCTCCAAAATAAGCTTACACAAGGCAAACAAAAACTGTTTTTCATAGATACCTAGGCTCCAATCGCTTGATGAGTGTGCATCATCAAGATCTCCAGCTGCAATTAGAGGTCCACATGAGACAAAATGCAGCCGGACGATCATGCACACAAACCCAGGAATGAATAGGTGCATTTAGGTGAAGATCCCAAAACCATGTCAAAGTGAGGCATACAAAATAATACCAGCTGTGACCAGATGTGAGGGACCCAGGAGCCATTCCTGGTTGATGTCCCTCTGGCTCTTCCTGGTGTCACAAAACTGAGCCACTTGTAGAGAATGGACTCTGCAGAGTTCTTGTTTACAGCAGAACAATAAGAGTAGAACAATGGTAAATCAAGGCAAAGTAGGCACATAAGACAATGCAGAGGCCAAGCAAACTCATCAGAATTAGGAACCGTGATCAGAATGAGGCCAGGTGTCAGGAACTCAAATGAGGTTAGGACAGGGAACTATGGAACTTGGACACTCAAACTGCTTGGTTGCAAATGAAAGCACCAACAACTGAGCACCTGGGGTCAAGTGTCAGATGTTTATATAGTCTGTTCAATGGCTGTAATAATTACACAATCGGCTGCAGGGGTGGAATTCAAATGTGAGCCTTTTAGCCTAAGACCGCACGGGGAGTTAGCACCACCTTACCCAAAATGCCAATGGAAATGTTGCGGTCTTATTATATGACGTACATTTGTGTAAGTATGACTGCAAAGCTTATGGTGACAAATGCTGTACAATTATACCAAGAACAATGCATCATTTATTAGAATGTCTTAAGAAAGGGTAGATTAATGTAGCTTTTCAAACATATTAATAGCACTGCAGGCTTTCCTACAATATGAGAAATCCATCATGAATCTGAAGTTACTGAATGTATGAATATTAATGAATAGGCATGAATGATTGTGTTGTCAACTCTTTAAACCTTTTCCCCAGATATCTAAAGATAATAAAATAAAAAGGGACATGTTTATGTTTCAATACATCCACTATACTTTTTTGCCATTTTTATAATAAAAAAAAAAGGAGGGAGTTGTATTCCAACCAAGGCCAGATTATGGAGAAATACACAGGAAGGGCCCCCTCTTGATTTCCTGCCTTTAGCTTTCTGCCCCTAGCTTTCTATTCCTTTCTGCCTCTTTTTGTTCCTCGCTTGCTGACGTCTTTATCGCTCGTCCTTTACATTTGTCATCCTCTTACATCCATAATTATATTCTGTGATATGGGGATTCCTTTATCCCATTCTCTCTTGTAATCTACCAATGGGGGTATGATGTCCTCTGGGACTCGCCAGTTGTAGCACGCCATGCATCGGTGGGATTGCTTCCTGGGAGTTTTCGGACATGGGTATCACTTTGTCCTCTTCTTACTCCCAGGATCGTTTCCACATTTCCTTCCTACAAAAAGACAATTTTTTTTTAAACAAAAAGGGAGCTATAGTTTGATCTGCTAGGGCTTGAATGTTTCTAGCAATATTTGTCTCAGTAATCTTAGTTTTCAAACTTTACGGTATTTGGTTTGATCTGATCATGGACAAGGCTGCTTTGTTTGTTCCCCACTCGGGCCGCTTAGACATTTTAGGGCCTCTGTCTGCTTGTCTCTGGCAGCCCCCACTACCCTCTGTGGGCTTTCAGGGCTGTTTCTAATGCCTCCACGGAATTTGAAGTATTCAATGTCCACTCCTTTTGCCTGATCAGCAGATGGGAGTCTTTTGTTAACTTGTGTAAATGGACCAAAAACTAATTAGACTAAATTTATTTATTTGTATTTTTTTTATTTGGAAACTAAATTCTGTCACTTACGTTCTCCCTCAATGTCCCCCTATCTTCTCTGCCAACTGCTTTAGTGTCCTTGTCTCCTTTGCAGTTTATCATTGCATATCTTCAACATTGGCTCATACCAAATAACTGTACATATCTTCACATAATAATTTAAAGAAATTAAAATACATTTATAAAAATACTTGTCTTCAGACAACTTTCCATCAATTAACCCAGCACCAAAACTATTTTAACATATGTTAACGCAATTTGACAATTGATCCTATATTGCCTTTAAAGTTCACACATTTTTCCTCTTACATAATGAACTGCACACATTATATTAAATATATGTTAAAAAGGGCTGAATAGTTTTTAAAGTGCTCCTGCCTTTGTGTGTTCCTTAATTCAAATTCTTGGGTGGAGGACACACTTAACTCGTGATGTATCAAGACAAGTTAGAAGGTTTTAGAACAAATCATGTGCTATACTGCATGGCTAGACTTCTGCAATCCCAAATTTGTAATACTGGCGTTTTAAACTCACGCTACTTAAAAGTCCCTTGTGAAAGAATGTGGTCTCATCAGATCACTGCAAGATTACGGTTAATTTATGTTTAAATAACACTACTTGTTGTGATTTATCATCTAGCAATAAAAGTAACGAATATTGCAACCGTGTCCATTTCTTGCTTTGCTTCTACCGTGGATGTTATGGGGGTCCAATATGTTGGTTCCCCACAACAGTTCTTAGTTTTGTTGTGATCTTTGTCGAAATGGGACCTCTTGCTTCGACTGAAAGTTAACCCAGTATTCAGGGTCCTCAGGTGAAATTGGAATAGCAGATGCCATCAGATCTTCAAAAGTAAAAACTTTAAATGAGGTATCTTTTGGTTTTCCACCCTGTAATTGGAAAAACAAAATTCAAATTAAATGTATGAAAGAGTTATAACTGGTTATGTGTTTTGGTGGCATTTTCCATTGTTGTACAGATCATCTGCAACAAAATGTATCTAATAAATTTCAAGTCCTGAAATCCTCTCCCATCCAAACAGTACATGATCAGCTGCAGCCAAGAAACTCCCAGTAACTTAACTACATGGCAACGTACTCTGAATGTTTAATCGTTGGGATGTGCTGGCTATAATGCTCACCATGGAGCAGAATCAGTGGGACTGCACTGCATTTTAAAACCTTCTCAGGACATTGTCAATAAGACACCAAGTAGGTTAATGAAACATACTGGGCACATTATGAGGAATGATTAATAGCATACCTTGGAATTATGTTCTTTTGGTTCATCGACTTGCCCTAAAGCAACAGCCACATGGTGTTTATTATCCAACAAAACTTCCTGCCAAGAAATAATAATCTGTTAACTGTAACATATACAGACCGATATTAAAAAAAGTGTTACATTCAAAAAGGCACACAATTCTCTAATTATTTGATGGACAAAAAGCACAGTGCAACAGAATAAGGTACTTTTTTAACCTAGTGTAGTTTATACCCTCGGGTATATATAGATCAATTAGTAGATGCAATTACTACTATTTACTTATATTACCTAGCCTCATCTGTCAGTCAGTTTAGAGAGGTCTTTTTGGTATATAATTATAAACAGTGTGATATTAGATCAGTCTAAAAGTTAAACTGGCCTAAACTTAGAAATATATATGGAACAGACTAAAAAAACGAGTGAGTGATGTAGCAGTGTCAAAAATACTGAAAAGTGCTCCTGGCAGGTGCCAGGGTAAAATTTATAATTTTTAGAAATGTCAGAAAGCAACCCTTTCACTACCAGAGAGGTGAGCCGTAATAATAAGAAAAGAAAAAACCTTGATACATAGATAGTGACCATGGAAAATAACCAAGCGATTTGGCTCTTTTCCTTATAATTTATTAGGAAAGCTTTATGCAAATCCCAAGCTTTCTTGGATGAGTTCTTGCTCCCAATGCATAAAGCGTATGGAGTTGGGGTAAACTATTACTCCTACCCCGATATACTGGATGTTCACCACTCTCTCCGTCTTGCTCCTCAATGTTAAATAAAAAAAATAAATGTTTTACCATCACTATGCAAGAGCATAGATAAATAGATAGGGCTCTATTATGTTCTGGTGGCTTTTTGTTCTCCAGGAAAAGGTTGCTGCACACACTCCTGGATTGGGGTTGTCCTCTGGTAGCAGGGTTAAATGTTAAACCTTCTGTTTATCAGGCTTATGGGTCTTTGCAGTAAAATTGGAGGGGGTCAAAGTTTTTTTGAGAGATGTCGGGAAGGCTCAGGGGCTTTGTCAGATCTTATAGACCAGTCAGGTAAAAAGAAAAATTGGAGGAAACTGGATAGCGGGGGGGGCGGGGGGGGGGGGGAAATCCCATTCATTTCTATAGAGAAAAAGATATCAGACACGGCACACAATTAGCTTGCTATTATGTTCAAGATGCTGTTAAGAAAGCTACAGCTTGGCAGGCGCCCACCTCATTGTAGTTTTTATTAAACTACAGTAATGGCTGATGTACTCGCTAAATTTTACATTCCCTTCTATTACCTTCAGGTTTTCCCTGATGTTTATAATCCTACGATGCCTGACATGACAATATAATTATATAACCTCAGCTTGCCTACACGATAGACCATGATACCTAAATACCGTTTTAGAAGCCTAAACAATATCTTGTGACATGTCCCAATTATAAAAGCACAAATAGCAGTATTAGTCCTTATGCTGGTTAAATACCTTATACATTGTAAAGCCTATATAGTCATTTTATTTTTAAAACATGAAATTCTGTTAGAACAAAAAAGACAAGACATGTTTAGTTCAGTGATGCACAAAATTAAATTAAGGGTTAATAGTTAAAAATGAAATTTGAGAATTTGTATGAATTTTATGTGAATATACATAGATCATTAAAAAAAAAAAAAATTTAGAAAATTGAAAGTATTTCTATATTATGTTCCTTCCTAATTGCTCCGTCTGGCACCTATACTCAATTTAAAATGTTTTTAAAAAGGACAAATTATAAAAAAAAATACAAGCACTAAAACATAAAAACTTTGAGCCCAAAACAAAGATTTATCCAGTTTGTTCCTATCGCTTAGTATTACACGACTACATAAATCAATTACAACCCAAATATCGAAACTAGTGTTCAAATATCGAAAAATGCATCTATATATATTGAAGGTGATATAATCAGATTTCCTGCAGTAATGTTTTCAGTATTATCATGGCCACTCGGTCAGCTTAACCTTGGAGTCGAACTTCCAACCTTTAGTCCAGCCTGGAGCCTGTCTTCTTTTGGCAGGCCTACATATATTGATGACAAAGCTGGACAATAGCACATAACTGAAAACCACACCTAACAGTCTTACCTCAAAGCACCAGTTTTCTTGTTCATCGTCCAACCACATCTTTGTTTCCCTATAGCTTTTTCCAATTTCCATATTGATAGGCGACACCTTGAACTCAATTCGCTGAAGGTTGAAGCCAAGACCGACCCCAATGGCTTTTATAAAGCTTTCCTTCAGAGCCTGAGCACACAAACAGACAGAAGCTGCCAACGTTACATTTTTGCGACAAAACTCAATGCATTATTTATCATAGTTGCTCTTCATATCATAATATGCACATATCTGTTCAGTCAACGTTATGAATGTTTCACATTTTGAAATTAATAATGCATTTAGTTTTGTCAGCAATATATAAAAAAAAGAAGTTGTGCATTAGCTCCCTTTGAAGATGTAGCTACAAATCATTTTCTCCCTGCAGTCAAAAGCATATGCTTTGTTTCCCCAGCATTACATTCTTTTGTAAAGGTGGTGCAAGACAATACAAAACAAACCCTTAATTATAGAATATTTTTAAAATCTCATTAAGTGAATGGAGGCAACCGTTCGTACTATAGTAACAAAAGCTTTAAAGTACCTGCTATGAACAGTTTGTGTCCGGGCCGCACTTTGAGATGTATTGGACCCTGAAGGCCACTTTACTATTTTGCCAAACTACAACACTACATAACAATAAGAAGTCTAACCGTGACAAAAACAATAGCTTAAATTAAATGGAAAGTTTACAATTTAAGGTTAAGAAAAAGTTCCCCTGCTCCCCTTTTCAGTTAGGGACAAATATGTCTTCTAAATGTGTTCTCTGTTCTTTCATCCTGAGGAACCCTCTGAAATGATCATGAGCGGTCCATAGATCACAGCTTCAGAAGACATATCACAGCAGAGTCTGTTAATCGGATTTTACACAAAGACAATTACATCCGAGGAAACTACGTTCCAAAGCTGTATGTTGGACAAGAGATATGACATGTTGCCCTGAAAGTATATTGGAGTTCTGGTGGGTCACTAACCACACAAAACTGGCTACCTGGCATGTTTCAGGGTTCACGGCCACTTAGCAAGGGTAAAAACATCCTGTGGTTCCAGAAGACAGTGAACGTTTTGACATGATTGTGCATTTTATAAAAGGCTAACCCCAGCGTCTTCTGGTACAGTGAATATGCAGGAGTTGAAACATTCATCCTCCGCAGGTGTGACAGTTCTGGGGCTCCATCATCTTTAAATCATAAACCAGTGCCAAAAAATAAAGGACAGGCGGATAAATAACCCTGAAAATACTGACATCAAGCTGTGCAAAATGCAGAAACTGAAAAAGATGCTAAAAATATGCAGATACCAGCAGCAGCCGTGTTACCATCCAGTAGTTGAAATGAACCCAGATAAATGGCTTTGTATTCCAAGGCCCATATAATTTATTTATTTTTCACAAATTTGTATTGTTTCCAAGCCTCATTTGAGAGTACAATAGTACCATTTCACAGCCTGACCTTGACAATCCTGCTCTAACAATCTGAAGGCAAGTAAGCATATAATGCACTGCTATTCTTCTACCCAAGTGCTTCCGAACACGTTTTAATATGTTTGCGTAACTACAGTTTTATTTCCCTCAGTTCCTACTGTGTTCCGTACCTCAAGCTAACAGCGCTGACCTACCACTAGGAAACGGCTACTTTGGGGCTATTGCCCCCTGGGTTACTCATTTGAATGTTTTGGCTGATGCCTGTGTGATTTATTTGCGAGTCAATGTATAGGCACTGGAGTATTTAGCACAAGTCATACATTTACACCCTAGTCAAATACTTTCTGGCTCTTGTTTTTTAATGAAATTCTTCTGTGCTTTAAAGTCCTAGATAGAGTCAATGTATTGCTTCCCAAATGTGTTCTAGGCTGTTACAATATTAGGTCATCCCTCCCATGACTACCACCAACTTGTTTTACTATCAAACGGTGCTGTCTTTATGTGATCTCATTGAAGGATTTATTTACTGAGTGGTGGTGCATCTCTTAGCAGCATTTTGTGTCCTAGGCTTCAAGCAGGGGATCCATGTCTAATTTTTATATATAAACACAATTACGTATATTTTAGTGTACATAAATATAAAATATAGGATTGAAACATTTAACCATCGACACATCGGGGGTGAGCCTATGGATAGCAGCACCTGAGTGTAGTATTTCTTGGGCATCCCTCCACCCTGTAACCAAAAGATGTGCATACATAACACGGAAATCTGCTCACACACACACACGAAGACTTTACACACCACTCAACTACACAGTCACACTCTTCCTCTCCTGTTATTCATGCAGTTCTCTCTCTTACTTTGAACCCTCTCTTCACTGCAGATCACAATCGTTTGGAAGCTGGCCAGGTACCTCGGATACTGGGCGCCTAGGTGCACCTGCCTTAGCACTACCCCACCACACATCACTTGCAAACTTGGTCTCAAAAGCATTGAGTTCTTTCTAACTCCATGGTACTTTGGGCAAGCATTTACCCAGTGCCTGTAGAACATATCTAGTCGGGTCCATTCGCAGCTCATAGTTTTTATTGCGCTCCATTCCTTCTCTGTGAACTGACGGTTCATGATTCGGAAAAACTCTTCAGTTGAGCCGCTACCTGTAGCATTACAAAAATAAACCTCATTGAGCAAGGAAAATGTATATGTATTACACATCGAAAAAGTGAATTATACTGAAAGCATACAGATATAGCAAACTAGCAGTAACTATATGAAAATTGCCTTACCTTTTGCGGTTACCTTTTTATATTTATTGCCGCCAGGACTTTTAAATACATCAGAGAAAAATCAAATATACTGCCTAGTATATTTGCCTGATTAGACTTAATTTCTTGCAATAACTGAATGGACTCAGGTTTAATTAAAGCGAAGAATTATTTGGAATCCATTTGAGGGAAAAAGATAGTCATTTGTGAACGGTTTTTCTGGATTTGTGTTCACTGGTCACTCTCTAGACAAAGGTGGCGTTAAACTAATAGAGACATTTATTCCATGGCAAATTCAATTATTGAAAATTATTGCATAGCTGTGTGCGATATAGAGTTCTTACAGTAGGCTTCAAGGACCAAGAATGCAAATCAGTAAAGATCTTCTTACAAAAGAAACCCTGTTAGTAGTCCTCCCTGTAGAGCATTATGAAAAGTGTGTGGGTCCATTTAAGCACAAGGAATTACCGTATTGGCTCGGATATAGGCCGCCCCCGTATATAGGCCGCACCCTAAAAGTTTGGTGCTTTTTAAAAGAAAAAGTTTTTTAATAGACATGCTGCCACTCCCCCCCAAGATATGCGGCCACTCTCCACCCCCCCCCCCCGAGATATGCGGCCGCTCTGCCCCCCTGAGATATGCTGCCACTGTCCTCATCCCCCCCCGAGATATGCTGCCACTGTCCTCCTCCCCCCCGAGATATGCTACCACTCTGTCCCCCCCCGAGATATGCTGCCACTCCCCCCCCCCCCGAGATATGCGGCAACTCTCCACCCCCTCGAGATATGCGGCCACTCTGTCCCCCCCCCCCGAGATATGGTGCCACTGTCCTCCTCCTCCTCCCCTCCGAGATATGCTGCCACTGTCCTCCTCCTCCCCCCCCGAGATATGCTGCCACTCTGCCCCCCCCCACCCCGACTTACCAGAGCAGACTCCCGGGTGTCCTGCGGGGCCGGCGGGGGACATCCACTCAGCGGATGTGCCGGCACCGGAAGTTGTATACGCGTATTGCGTAGATGCCCCCCGCCGGCCCCGCAAGACACCCGGGAGTCTGCTCTGGTAAGTCTTGGGGCCAGAGGTAAAACGCATCGCGCGGATGTTCACCAGCTGCGGCAATGCGCATAAACAACCTCCGCTGCCGGCACGATGTGCTTTAACAATCTCCCTTTACCGGGACTCCCCCCGTGGGGGCATAAGCACAACTCTATGCTCAGCATAAAACAATAGTTGAGTAAACCGTGAGGTCTTAACCCATGGATTTACTGCATGGTCTATTGGGTTCCTACCAGTCATCAAATTCTAGGTTCCAGAGACTTAAATTTTACCTTGCGAGAGATTACATACAGATAGAAAACACAATGTGATGGCAGATGAGATCTCATCTAGCCTGCATTCTTGCTAATGCTGGTTATCTATTGCATTGCAAATGAGAGAATCACCTAATGAACTCCTCTTGAAATACATTACAGCGGTATATAGATCAGATATTTTGAACATATAGCATGCAACGGCTAGTACAGACTAACCTGAAGGACAGCATGCAAGATTAAAAAGATTTCAGATTCGGTGTTAGTCACTTAAAAGTGTGTGTGGTGCGGTCAACCATCAGTGTCCTTTCTCTATGTACCTTGTAGGAAAATCACATTAAAATATTTTACTGCGGCAGTCCAATCTTTGGGAGAAACATAACATGACGGATGAGGTGGAACTGCTGCTGCCACTTCAGGACAAGATGCACATCCAAGATTCGCAAGATTTTACAAGATATATAATTTTACAAGGGCTGACAGAGAAAGTCCTTATGGCAGGTCTGGAGAGGGCAACGCAAACCATGAAAAAGACCTTCACAGTACTTTAGCTGTGTGTGTGTGTGTGTCTCATTTTCTCATGTTTTAAGTGTAATGATAAATATGGTCTATCGGTACTATATACATCTTAACATTCCATTGATTGTTTAGGATTTTCAGACTCTGGATTACTGATATGTTTTCGGTTTAGATTTCAACAGTATGGAAGCATTCAATGAATACATCTTTAAAAAAGGTATTTTCTGAGACATCGTGCCCCAGCTAACTTGTAGCACCACAAAGTAAGCATAGTACTGAGAAGTGTTTTAGAGTCTCTGTGTGGTAGTTAGATATTGGGGTCTATTAACTAAAATAGAAAGGGGCATTTTTGTCTCAAGCTTCCCTCTGTAAACTACCAAGATAAAGCAGAACAAAGAATTTTTTTTTAGCTATTAGGAGAAAAAAAAAAGATTTGATGGGACAACTGTACTTTCCTATTGTGCTTCTGAAGACACTAGCTATAAACAGACAGTACAGTAAAAGAATGAATTCTTAGTACCATTACTTGGTTTCCATGATTTTTTTCTAAAGCAATAACACAGGTTGTGCCCGTACATTAATCATAAGTAACAAAGGCACTGCCAAGCACAGTACACACCTGTCACAACGGCACTAATTGAGATTAACGTTGGACGCGGAGCTGAGAGTTCTCCTGTACATCTTTCGAGGACCTCTGCAACAAAACTATTTGATGGCTAGTTACAAAGAAGAAGAAACAAAAAAAAGGAAAAATGTCAGCATTGGTGATTTTTGAAGCAAGGGCTTCTAATGTTTCATTGAGAACTATATTCTAATGTGTCATGTGCTTCATAAAGCAGGCCAAAAAGGAAAACCGGGAGAGGTAGATCAGCTGGATTTACTCAAGATGGTATCCGGATTGGGTTTTGTAACAAGTGAGACTGCAGCTGGATATTGGAGAGCTTTTTTGTTCACTATGTTTAAAAACCTTTTTTTTTTGCAGATAAGAACAGCCATGCCTCCACAGCTGCAGATACGCTTGTACCGGATGCAGCTAATACATGTGGCTTGCCCTGGGAGCTCCCACTTTGTTAATGCCCCCTATGATTAACTCTAGAATTAAGTGAAACAGCAGTAGATAAAATTAAATAGCACACGTGACCAATGTCTCTATACAGGAACGTTCCACCATTAGGGTGTTGAGAAAAGACCCTGATATCATAAAGGCAGAGGACAAACGGTGTGCTTTTGTAGTAATGGATCGGATTATGTATAGGACTGAAGCTTACAAACAACTCAATAATACCAATGTTACTTTCCACTAGGGCTGCAACAACTAAAAATCGATAATAAAAGTTGTTGCCAACGAATTTCATTTTCGATTAGTTGAATCGATTTTATCGAATATAAGATGAGGGTTTTTTTTCCCCAGAGAAATACACCTCATTTTATTATCTGACCTCAAATAGGGGTCGAATGATAACACTAAAATCCAGATCCTCCGCAGAGCTGCAGGCTGCAGGGGACCTGGATCCTTCTCTCTGACAGCCGGCGGGCGCCTGTGCGATGTGTGCAGACATCCTCCGCTACTGTCCTCCACTTCCGCCGGGGCTCCTATGATGGAGCACCAGCATGACATGACCTTCCGGTGCAATTCCCTGTTGGGCACAGGTGGGGTATTTGCACCAGTTCATTGTCTAAACAGTTGACTTTATATTATTCTATTTAACTATAGGTGTGCCACTCTGCTTATGTTATACAGTTTACCCCCCTAATTGCCTATTGTTTTTTTGTGGTTGCTGAGTGGCAACGTGACGCATGCTGGTGATATAAGGGATATTCTACTAAATCTGAAATGTCTATGCAATGTGAAATGTTTCACCTGTTGCTTTATTGTATGTTAGATCCAGTAGTTTATACCTGATAATAGATCAATAATACACTATTTTATGTCATGATATATTTTGACATGTTTTTGAAAATGACTCTGCTTTACCTTTTGCACTGCACCAATTATATAGATAATCTGATTTTAGTGATCTTAAAGAATGTAGTATCGGAGATAAAATATAGGGTCTCTATAATAATACTGTGGGGGGTGGTCCTACGATAATAGCGCCAGAGTTTTGTGTACGTAATAGAATAATGGCTTTGCCTATTTTATCTCAGAAATATCCCCAACAGTAATAAATGGCTTTTTTAAATGACAAAAGCTGACCCTTTTTTCCCCCTGAGTTATAGAGCCTTTAACTACAAATTCACCCATAATCATTACGGAATACTTTCCCCAGATACGTCTGAACCACCCAGTTGAGGGTTTTCAGAATCATCAGTTATTGGATCTGGCGCCTGATCATTTTCCAAACTTTTATATTTTGGTTGAAGACTGGGCCAGGATTTTGGCGATGTGTTGCCAATCTAAAATACACATAGTCCTATAGTCTTTTGAGCCACGTAAACATTTTGCATGTTCCTGTTCTCTTAAAGAGGGGAAACAACTTGTTGTAACTTGTGCCTCAATTTTCAAATTGATATTTAATACATTTCATTCCTCAGATTCCCAGGCTCATCAGTTTCCTAGAACACTCATTCAGAATTTCATTCTCTTTTTAATGGCCTGTTTTATCTAGGATGTGCCTAGGAGGAAGTAAATTAATTCTAAGGCCCCGAGGAATCATACGGTTTCAAAAAAGATTAAATGGAAGAGATTTCCCACTTTTTTTTTTTAAATTTATAAATTATGTTGAGTCTTTTATGCCATCTGAGGGGGATCGATTGTGTCCATCATTTGGCTTGAAAACACGGTTACCCTCGCTGCCCCATTTACCAGGGACCTGTTCGTTTGATAGAAAGTAGTTATACAGGTGTGCTGGTTAATTGATGAACATAAAACGCCCCTGTGTCCTTGTGCTCCGCATGTCTTCTATACATTTCTCTGCCCCCTATTTATTTAAAGGTGGATTAACCTGATTAGCGAAGAACGGCTGTGCCAATAAGAGCAGGGGCTCATAGGCGCGTGCCTGAGATCCGGGGGTGCCGTTTAAAGTCAGCCCTTCATTAACTAAAGGCTGCATTAGAAACATCACAATACCGCTGAATGGCCAGTCCCTTCCTAGAACTTCCTCAAAGTTCAGCCTTTTTAACACTTTTGCTAGGAACGAATAGCTTGCTGCCGTACAAACCGAAAACGCTAAGAAATGCTAATTGTTTTTATATAATTAAATCTTCAGAGAAAATGAAAAGAGATCGGCTAAGGTTGATGTAACGTACTAAAGAACTGCGTGGAAAAGCACAAGTTGTGAAAAAGGGGCATTTTATCTCCTAGCGCTTAATAGGAGTTTCCCTAATTATGATCACTAAACAGAACGGGTAGAATCCCATTTATATTTCCATAGCCAAGGGGTCACTCAAGAACCAGTGTAGAAGTAAGAAATGCATGGAGTTTGTAAAAATGTAATTCAGATACCTGTCTATGGAACTTTTTCTTCAATCCCATTTAAAAAAAAATGATAAAGAAAGCCATTCTTGGTCTTTTCTGAAAGGTCCACATCTAAATTTGTATTAAAAGATAAATCACACAAAAAACTAAAGACCAACAGCACCACACAGTGGATTTTAGGGCCAGAAGCACACAAGGCCACATCACCTTGCGTATAATACTTTTACAGAATGCATTATTCAGGCGGTTTATCTTAAGATACTTCCGTTTATTAGATGCTAAGCATACTATTACAGTAATCAGAGCTGCATATACAATGAAGACAATACATACAATACAGACTGGAAACCTTGAAGTCTGGGAGGTGGAAATCTTATAGCAGAACCCACACTGCCTCTCTTAAAAACGTATTTGACGCCTGCGCAGCTTTGAACATTACATTCATTTATTAAACGCTACAAATTTCTTATCTTTTTTCTTAAGCAGTGAAAAAGATTTTGGCACATTTTGTACTGTTAGGATGACAGAGCGAATAAATCAGATTCATAAAAAAGATGAAAAAACGTAATTGAGAGGCATAATCTTGCAAATGCTGACAACAGGGATAGAAATAAAGACAAGAACAAGAACCATTTGGCCCATCAGTTTTCCTCATGTAAAGACTCAGCCCCGATATCCCTGCTATAAAGAATGCATATTAAAGTACTCAGAGTAACCCTAAACCCTCTGTAAGTACCTTAATATACATTCTTCCCAAACCAAAAAAGTTAAATTAAAGCTCTTACGTGACATTAAAGCCCTCCTCCATGATTAGATTATTCTTGCCACTGACTGGCTACTTGAAATCAATACCAACACTTTCAACACATGGGCATGGGGATCTGAACGGTTCCCTATCTGTAGCTTCCCCAGGGCCAGAGCTGGAGCGGACTGGTATATCAGTGATGGAAAATGTTGGGGGTGGGGAATGGGGCAACAGAGCCTAGCTCCCACTTGGAGCCCAACAAGCTAGGCTCTTGAAATCCTCCCCCAGACCACACACTCAGGTCTAGGTAGGTAACGTGACAGGGATTGCCTTTTGGTGCCTCTCCTTGCCCTAGGAGGTTTCAGGTTTAAATACCCAGTAGATCTGATCCAGGATCAATAAGAATGCCGGACTGCATCCTGTAGAGTTAATTCACTGGCTCATACTATTCTCCAAATGCTCCACCCCAGGGACACATCATCTGTGCACAAAATATGCATAAAACATCTCCCTGGGCTTTAAATAAATAGCACCTTACGGTATTGTTTCAAGAATTTTATAATTTATCCTGCATTTAAGAGACCAAGGACTAAAAAGGTTCTTATCTGCCATCAAATTCAATGATTCTATTTACAGTGGACAACAATGACATTGTACTAAGCTAATGTGCATTACTCATAATAAATTTTAAAAAAAAGTTACTCAACATAAAAAAAAAGTTTCAATAAAAAGCTTAAACCATTGAAAAAACTGGTTTATAAGTATCAAATATTCAAAGAATAATGTGCAGTATGCCATACAGCAACTCACGCAAGTGTTAAGATTAAGAAGTCAGTTCAGCAAAGATGATATTGAAGATCAAGGAGGATATAACAAAATTATTTCCAAAATAAAAACTGGCAGTGATGAATCGCTGCAATTTACTCTTAGCTGGAACTTTTTAGTAATGGTGACACTAAGGACCAGTCAAGGTGAAAAGATCAGTATTAAGTGATCTCATCTTATGAACGCCCATTGTTATTTACAGTTATGTCTGCAGTAAGCTGAAAGATCTTAATATAGCGATTGTTATAAGTATTACAAAATTGCTTTGAAAAGCACACAGTCTAAATGTACTGAAAAGGGTGTATACAGTCATGTGAAAGAAAGTTGAACTGTATGGTTTTATATATCTGGACAGCCATGATACCAATTCTACAGGGTTACATGCGGTTGTGGGGATAGGCAGAGGCCAGCAATATATTTAGGTAGGGTTCAGAAGTTCAAATGTTTAAAAATGATATGGTTATACCATCAGAAAACTCTAGTTGTGGTTGCGCTAGCACTTTGCCCACCTTTTCAATGCCTCAAGGCGAACTGCTGGCCTTCAGCAATGACCGTTTGAGTCCGGTGAACTGCAGCTGTGCCACGGGTATGACGGAGGAGCTATTGAACGGGAGTCCACCCTCCCACCAAACAAAACAAAAAAATAAAGACTATATATGTATATTTAATGAAACGTAATCATCTGTTTGTCATGATTTTTTATTGGGATTAAAGTTATCCTCTATCTAGGGGGTGAACTAGTAACCAGTTAGTTGGCCTGGCTTAAGGAAGGTTGGCTTGGTTTAAGTTATAAATGGGCCAAGAGTTGTGTGGTTTATGTTATGTTTCAAATTGGTTTGTTTGTGATCATTATGTTTGAGCTAAATAAAAGACCACGGCCTGTTTATTCCAAATATTTGGTGTTGGTGTTTTTAGTTAAAGTCCTATTTGGATGTTATTTATCCCTTACAACCACATGTTTCTTAGCTGGTCTAAATAGGTAAATACAACTTCAGATGAAGACATGCCCTTGATTAACAGCAACGACCACCTCTATAAAAGTTTTAGTTTGCTGGTCTGGAGCATTCAGGTGTGTTTTAACACAATGCCAACGAGGAAATACATCAGAAATGATTGCTGCTACCTATCAATCTGGGAAGGGTTATATAGGCCATCATTCCACAATAAGAGATTATTCAGAAGTCCCAAATTCCCAGGAAATGGACATCCTAGCCCCCAAGGTCAGCTCAGTGAAATAGCAAAAAAAAAAAAACAAGAGTTACATCTCAGACGCTACAGGCCTCGGTTAGCGTGTTAAATGTTAAAGTTCATGACAGTACAATAAGAAAAAGACTGAACAAGTTTGGTTTGTTTGGAAGGGTTGCCAGCAGAAAGCCTCTTCTCTCTAAAAAGTCCTTTGGACAGGCAAGACCAAAGTGGAGGAGACGTTTGGCTATAATGCACAGCAAGTGGAAACCTGAGCCAGCAGAAGTGGCTTCACGAGTGCTAATTATTTTCCGATGGAATTCCCTTGGAATGGGAAGAGAAACGTAGCTGAGAACCATTTGCATTTAGGTACTTTGGTATGGATTGCCTGGCACAAGTAGCAGCCAATATGGGAGAGCCTTGAAAACCCATTAAGACTTATATTATTAAATGTAAGACCACTCTGCACTGTGTGAATAAACAGCAGGCCAACATGCTAACATGAATTATTGAACACAGTTCTGAAAGAGGCTCCAACTCTGTTCTATACAACTCTGCTGTAAATAATACATACAGGTTCGAATCTTCATTATCATTACAAACAGTTGAATAAAGAGACATGTCCAATAATGTCCAAGAGAAATAAAGAGAAATGTCCAATAGGCTACAGTCCAATAATGGCATATATATTTTCTTTTTTCCTGGCATAAATCCCATAAATACACAGCATTATCCACAGGAAGATGTGTATGTAATATGTATTAGAAACCCAAGTTATTTGCACATCCACGGTGGGAGTGACCTTAATGTCCTACTTTCTTGTTCTAGAGTTCTGACAGCCTATATAAAGCTGGGGTGAAAAGAATGGGCATAACTTCAGGGGAGGATATTAATGAAATATGCGGGTTTTGCTATTCAGCACACCTTCCCCAAGTATGGCCCCCTCATTTTAAACAAAACAATTGCCCAAAAATGACACTGTAAATCAAGAGACCACAACATGGATTACAAGCCAGATCTTCTGTCCCATAGATGCATACACTGCTTGAAATGTATTATGAACTCAATGTATTATGAATGCAAATAGGCGATATAGGTTTCTATATTAAATTAACTTGAAAGAGCTTGAGAATTTGCCAAAATAAAAAAACATGCAATTTACAGCCAGCTCTTGTCTGTTGAGTGTGAAACAAATAAAACTGTATAGGTATCTGAAGGGGAAGTATCGGGTGTTTTCAGAGAACACATTTTGAATGCTTTGTAATTGTGATAAATTTTTTCGTGCAATATACAAATTAAAAACATTTAATTTTGTGGTTTTTTTTTTCCTATAGCATAATGCAATAGGAAGCTTCCACACTAATGTGGTTGCATACCTGGTAGATCGGTCTTCATGATGTCTATTCCAACTTGTAGCTCAGGTTCTGCAGCAAGCACAGCAAAGTCTCCTTGATGGGAAACATTGAAGTTAAAGTTCTTGTGCTGAGCTGGAATTCCCTTGGCTAAAAAAGGTTTTCCCTTTGTTGTCCTTTGCAACAGTATTTTGTTCCATGGTATTTGCAGATTTTCTGCAATTAATTTTCTTATCAAAAGACGACCGGCCTATGAAATAAAGAGAAATGTGTGTAAACCACACTGAATATTTAGGTCCATTAAGCAGCAACATAAAAAAAAAAAACCGTACCATTTACTGAGGTTGATTGGTTACGCTTGGCCATTACTAAGAGTAGAATTTTCACAAAGTAACTAAAAAAATGCTTATTCAGACATCAGCCTCCATACCACCAATTTTCAAAAGCAAACATTTGGTAGATGATTGTGCAAATCAGGGCTTGAGGACAGAATGCTACAAGAGCTTTAAGTCTGAATGCGTATAATTATCCATCAAGCCAACAATTATTGCTTATATGACCATAAATAACATAGTATCTCTCCAGTCTCCAGAGTAAAGATGTGAACAACCTCATTTTGGTTCAAAATCTGATACAGCGCCTTATAAGCTATCAGGCTGAGGTTCTGATTAGCCAAAGTCTATAAAAAAAAAGTAACCAATGAATCAGTAGAAGCTCCAAGATCAACTTCTTTAATGAGAGAACTTGGGGGCCATCAATATATTGGCCAGCTAAAACGTTATCTCTAACTTCTCCATACTTAGCTGGAGTTGGTATGGTTCTCAAAACTATTCAGTTGCAAAACGGGTATGAAATGCAGCTCTGTGATGGCCCCAACGTGAACGTACGTAAACAGAAAGTTGGTCATCGAGGATTTTATGCGACAAGGTCTTTTCTTTTTGGCTGTCATTCTGTAATTCTATCCTGTAGACGGCATTATTCTTAGAATTATCATTCTTTACCAAAGCAACTCTGCTTACATGCACTACGTTCAGGGACAATGTTCACATTAAGCAAGAAAATAAAATAACAACAGCAATTGTTGTTTTGGGCCAATGTGATATAGTTCCACACTTCCATGTATAGAAGCGGCCATTGTTGGACAAATTCATGCAGTTTTTTTTTGTTTTTTTTTATTATTATATTTATTTTTAGGATCCAGGAAAGGACACAGCTGATCAAACACACCAAGGAGTTAGGATCCAGATATATATCCTGATCCTAAGATTTATCAAGAAATTTTGACAATAGCAGCAATGCACCTAAAGCGCTTTAAATGTCTTAAGATAAGGGGCAATAAGGTACTTTAGAATGTTATCAACAGTAGAAAACATCCATAGAATTTGACTACATAGCATTACCACCGATATTAAGGCTCAGACCTTGGCCTTCCAAGATTCTCGTTAGCGTTATGTCCGTCTCATGCATGTTTATATTCCCTCATGCAATAGCCTCTACCGCTTCTGATGGGACACCGTTCCATTTACCCACCACCCCCTCAGCAAAGTACATTAGAAGATGTGATTGAGGGAGGAAATGAAACTGCGGTGGTAATATATTAAATGTATGCACTTTTTGCAATCCCTTTGATAGGTTTGTTTTTGTGTGTAAACACCCACATACATCCCATCAGTTTTACATAGAAATGTGTTAACTGGAATTATTCATCGACCCCCATTATGCAAGTAAAATGAAGTTTTTCGTATATTTTGCAGAGAACCCGCCCAGCACTAGACAGCGGCATGTCGATATGTACCATGGCTGCTTTGGCATCACGGGTGAACATAAACTGCCCGATGCGGAGCTTCTCCTCGGGCTGCACGCACCGAGCACAGCGCAGCCACTCATCCCGGCTGGGAGTCCATGCCCCACAGGGAAATGCCCAGCGAACGCTTTCCATGCACAGCAGCCTCCCAGAAGCTACACTCACACCCATAGGCCCACCTAACGCGTGACAGGACCTCTCACGGAACCATAATAGCACCCGTCACCCCCTACTACTGCCAGAATTGAACGTACACTTCCTGTTAGCGATGCGCCACTTAAATATGTATTTGGACACGCCCACTGTGTATTGGCAAATAGAGTTTCTCGGAGCTTTCGCTTGCGCCCTAGAGAGTAAAACCCGCATTCCTATTGGTTGAAAGCTTAAGCACTGCTCCGTGTTGCATACAAGTGTCGCCGGCGTGTTACGTAGCCATATGCATTTCCGAATTTAAACCTATCGCTTAAAACGAGTGATCTTCTGCGAAAGGGCTTTGACAATCTGAGTGGAATGCAGTGCTGTATTGTGTCTCTTGCACTTGGATCTCTAAAATAAAAAAATGTGTAAATAATAAAAAACACAAATGTGAATGAACCCATTGCGGTAAGGACGGGATGTGTTGTTTGTGTTACATGTTTTCACACACAAGTACTTCCAGCTCTTTGTTCAGCCAAAATCTACTGCTTTTTCACTTACCCACACGTTTTCCTTATTTTTTTATATTCACACAATGGCCACGAAGACTATAAAATGAATATAAAAGTTAAATATAAATCATAATGCACAGGGGGGGAAAAACCCAAATACGTTAATTTACATGTCTTGAATTTGGAATTATTAACTACACCTGCTAATTTTAAACAATGTGTGTAACTTTTTGTTGTTACAGCTGCTAGTGTAACACAAAAAAATTCCACAGACCGAACACATGTAAATGTATCATGCAAGCCTCCATGCCCGGTGGGGGCGACTGTCCATTTGGGCTGCTTTGTTTTAAAGATTTTTGGCTCCTACCTGATACTTTTTGCTTGCCGCCAGGGTGTCTAGAGAAGCCAGGATTTATGGGAGCATTTACATACCCATTGTACAGCGCTACAGAATATGATGGCGCTATATAAAATAATACATAATAACGCAGAGCTGTCTGGATCATTTGTGTCGCCTTCATGGGTTTCCTCTGCGGTCCTTTTCTAAAGGTGTGTTTTGAATAGGATTGGATCGTAAACCTATAAACCAGCCAAATGTGTTTGGATTTGCCCCAGGGCTAAATGTGGACAGCCCACCTCTAAGCAATTCCAATCTCAGTGCTACCTTACAACATACATTTTTGGGGCACAGCATCCATAGCATGCTGTACCGAGCCCTAGGTATGCTTAAGAGTGCAGAGCGTTGGGATATGTTGTCCGATCTCTGCGTTCAGCGGTGAGGATGGCGGGAACAGAAGTGTGCAGTGGGTCAGGGCTATTGCAGTGCCCATCTTAAACATATAGACGCACATACACTATATGGACAAAAGTATTGGGACACCTGACCATTACACCAACAGGGACTTTTATGACATTGCATTCTAAATACAAAGACAGTAATATGTAGTTGGCCCCTCTTTGCAGCCATAACAACTTCCTTTCTTCTGGGTTTTCCACAAGAATTTGGAGAGTTTCTGTGGGCATTTTTGCCCATTCATCCAGTACAGTTTCAGGCACTGATGTTGGATGAGAAGGTTCACAATCTGGCTCGCAATCTCTGTTCCAGTTCATCCAAAAGGTGTTGGATAGGGTTGAGGTCAGGGCTGTGTGGACCAGTCAAGTTCATCCAACGTTGTCTTTATGGACCTTGCTTTGTGCTCTGGGGCACAATCATGCTGGACTAGAGAAGGGTCTTCCCCAAACTGTTCCCACAAATTTGGAACCATAGCATTGCCCAAAATGTCTTGGTAGGCTGAAGGGGAAATTTTCGGACAATTCTATGCTTCCAACTTTTTACCGCTCTTTGTAGGACATATACATAAGTTCTTTTGCACCAAGGGGTTCATGCTACAATACAGGGCCAGCCCTACAATGGAGCCGAGTGGGGCAATTGCCCCAGGTGGCACTTTGCCGCCCCAATCGCTTTTTTTTTTAAGCGGAGGAGAGAGAGGGGCGCCGAGTGGTTTTTGCTTACCCGCTCGGCGCCCCTCTCTCTCCTCTGTGAGCCCTCTAGCTCGGTCTCGGTGCCGGCTTGTAATGCTGAATGCCGGAAGTGACGTCAATTTCTGGCGCTCAGCATTACAAGCCGGCACCGTGGCAGAGCAGGGAGACTCGCCGCAGGGCTGTTTAAAGTAAAGGTAAGTACAAAGAGGGGGGGGGATAGAGTAGATAAAGGCGTCGGCGAAGTTTAAATTGCCGCCACCCCGCGTCGGCATTTTATACCCCATAATGCCCCAGGCGGCATTATGTCTTGGGCCGGCCCTGCTACAATATACCTTACAAAGACATTACTTTGCTTCCAACTTTGTGGCACCAGTTTGGGGAAGGTCCTTCATGTTCCAGCATGGCCAGAAAGGACCATAAGTAGATGGTTGGATGAGGTTGCTGTGGAGAGACTCGAATGGCTGCACAGAGCCCTGACCACATCCCCATAGAACACCTCTGGAAGGAACTGGAACGCTGGCAGGTACTCATGCATACCAAATATTTGTAGATTGGACAAAAGGTTGAAAGTGTTACATTTGCTGCAGACTTCTTTTGCTATTGATAGGATTCTTACGGTGTATTAATGTCTGTATTTTGATCCGTGTAAGTTAATTGAAAAAAATACTGTTTCATACATAATAAAAAAATTTATTGTTTTAAAGGTATCTTAAGTAAAAAAGTATGTGTTGCTTTTTTGCATCTCTGACTGCGGGTTAGGAAACCCCTTTTTTGGTTTTTTTCTAGATATTGTGCTTCAGGGAGATGACTCCCATTTTATCCCTTTGAGAGTCACCTAGTTCAATGCATTTCTCTCCTGACAGTTAAAGGGTTAACACAGACAAGAGACCATACTCTATATCTTAATAAGCTGCAGATTAAAAGTACACTGTATAAGTGTAACAATAATGAACAAAAACTAAGCTAGAGCGTGTCATTAAAATTTCAGGACACTTGGCAGCTACCCACCCACACAATGAATGGTGTTTTCTCTTCTTCTATGTGAGATGAGGCTCTGTCTACATCATTGCCAGGATTGGCTGTCTTCTCCATCCTATGCTATTGCCAATAAATTACTAACCAATCCTAAGAGAAGACAGTGAAAACCAATAGGAGGTAAAGTAGCATAGCTTAGTGTCCTTAGGATTACAGAAACATCCAGTCTTATTGGATGCTGTGCAGAGAAGGCTTAGTTGCAATTTTAATGTCAGTTTTTTATATAGACTGGGAATTTACAGATGTAACTTTGTGATGTGGGACTTCCTTTATCCCTGCTTTTAAGTAGGTGACATCATCACCTGGGATCTGTGACTTCATTGAGTGCTAATTATCCACATCAGATCATTACAGGTAATTATGCTTCTTCCCTCCCTGCAGGGCAGATGTGCAGAGATCAGATCCATCCTTGCAGTCTGCTTTTTTTTTTTATTGCTTTCATGCTAGAATCATATTATTAACTTCATCACAATTGCCAAGTGCATGTACTTTTCATTTTATCTTGCCTTTGCTGATGTTAAGTTCTAGGAGAGAAGTCCTTTCCACCCACCCTTCTCTTGGAATGCTAGAACTCTTGATCTTGGAAGAATTTGACTGCTTTGTATGTGACACATTGTATCTCATTTAAAAATACAAATAATGCAGGTTTAAATGCTTGAAACATTGTAAATAATTAAATACATGGTCAGCAAACCAAATAAAAAGATTTTAGTGTCGTAACTAAAGTTCACATTTAAGTTTACTCTGCCTTGCCAATTTAAGGACTTTAGTGCCTTAAAGATCACCAAAGGTGATGGTCACGAGAAGCTTCTGTTCTGCCAGTTCTTACCTCTGGGGTTTTGGAGTTGGCTGGAGCGTTGTGGTTTTAACATCCCACAATGGCAAGTTCATCCAAGAAGAAGGGCTGAGCTGGCCCTGTATAATGTATAATTTACACTGATGATCTAACTATACTTTACACAGGGTCAGCCAGGCTCTGCCTGCAGCAGAAGCTCACTGGGGACAGTCCTTCATAATGTATAGTGAAGACAAGGAGCTGGTACCTTATCTGTCCTGACAACTGTCCCTTTGGTGAATAGATTCCTATTTTAAGGTATGCATGGGAGCATGTTTGCTTCCTAGGAAATGATTTATGCTGGGTGGCCATGAAAGATGAGACAAGGAAGCTCTTCAGAGTGTTATCTCGTCTTAACTCTTAAGAAGTTGTGCATCTGTCACTTTATTAAATTTATTTGATTTATTGGTGTTTGCAAACAAAAAATGATGAATGAGTTTGAATGTTTAAGAAAGGTTGGATAAAAAAGTGGAGAATAAAATAAAGCATGAATGCTCATTGCAGAACAGGGAGAACAGATAAGTCAGAGATGGGGATGCCAGCTAGGTCAGGAACCAAACTTCCAGTGTCGTCTTCTGGATGTAGGAAAAGCCAAAAAAGAACGAAACCATGATTTGTATCTCAAAATGGGTCCCAGTCTGTGAGCTGCACAAATTCCAGGTCTTCTTGGCCAGACGAATCTGGCAAATCTGTGAAACTGCCAGTTGTGTGCGAAACAGACACTTTGTATTCTAGCACCTGTCTAGAACATTTGCAGGTATTTGATACAAAGGAACAGCTGAGAAGCGAGATGAACATAGAGAGCGAGAAGTAACCCTAGTGAAAAAGACAGAACTCCACCTTTCCACATGAGCTTCAGACAATCCAAGAAAAAATCTGGCCTGAAGTAGTTTTCATAGATTCCGAATGTTTGCAAGAAGCATTTCATAAAGCGGAAGCCGGTGAGTTAAAGATATTTTGCTAAATTACCGGTATTTGAAATATTTGGTATTGATGACACTTCAGTGTTTTGTGACCTAGCAGTGGATCTATTGGAAGAGGGAAAAATGTGAACATAAATATTTATGAGTCCTATATGTGTACTGGCAGCCCCTGCAAATAAATACTCAGGGAAGAAGTATTTATGAATACGAAGCCACAGCGTATTAGCGATCCACTGAAAGCTGGGCCAGGATCTCTTTAGTCTTTTTGGTTCTCTCTATTCCTTTAAATTTTAAGGAGCATTATTAAAAGTTTAGTTTTTAATCTACTTCTCATCACTAGTTATAAATTTTTATATTTCTTATAAGTTTAGTTCCATGTAGTAATTTTGTTGTGGGGGGGGGGGGTGAATTGTATAACCACTTCTAATGTTATATTACAACTATAATGTGTGCATTTAAGAACGATTCTGTCCATTTCCCCTGCTTTATTAACATTAAACCTTATTTAGTCCTTGGTCTTGTATTTACAGTAAGGATACCCTTATGCCTATCCCATCCATGTTCAAGTTCTCTCATTGTATTGTCCTCTACCACTTCTGCTAAGAAGGCTTTCCCACCTATACACTACCCTCTCCATGAAGTAAAATGTGCTACATTGGGAACAGTGTTCTGTAAACCATTCCATGTATGTCTGATGTTGGCTTTCAAAGCAGTGTGTTATAATAGTGTTATAATAGGAAGGTGTCCAGCCATGAATGCCTGTGTCTTAACTATTTCTAGTTACATTGAACTACTTGTTTTAATTAACATATATTCATTAAAACGCTATCCTGTCTTCTGTCTGTATAGTAGTGTTTAAATTCTGCTTTAGCTTAAAGTATTTTATTTTTTTTTTTCTTTAACTCATTCCTTCACTGCTTATTTAAAAAAAAACCTACATCTTGATGTTTTAACTTATCATCATCTTTAGTGGAAAGCTCTGACCACCAGTTACACCTCGTTCCTCCCCTGATTTCTGTATCACAGTGTTATACAGCCCTAAAAGTTACCTTACCTGTAATTAAGGACTATGAAGGGGCTATCAGCTCCTCCTGCACTGAAAGGGAGCAAAGGGTTCGACAACTTTTACTAGTGTGGCCTGACATTACAGATTGTTCTGAGAGCAAGGACTTTATCTGGTTGTTGCCGCACCCCCCTACTTGTCCCCTTATCCTTCAAGGCCGTGTTTAAACTTACTGAAGTCCTCTGTAGACATCCAGGCACCTCAAGCCTTGCAGAGGTGCGCATTCTTTTCCTCTCTTTTCCCGTGGTTGCAGCCCAGTTCTTCATGGCAGCTCTCACGTGGCCTTCTCTCGAAGCCATGGTGGCTATGCCCACCTCAGGTGCTGCCCTCCCCATTCCCACTTCTTGCCATGTGCCCCAGAATGAGACACCTGAAGACACCTGAAGTGTTGCGAGTGGGATACGTCAAGATCCCAGGGGTTGGGATCCACCTGTAGACAGTAAATGACTGCTGACGTGATTATTACCGTATATTGCTTGCTGTAGTAAAACTTTGCTGTTCTCTGCTTACATCTAACAAAAAATGTATTTCTCAGTTTCTCGCTTTTGTGGACTACAACTCCCATCACGCTCAGCAAGAATACTGATGACAGTGATGAGAATTGTAGCCCTGGAGAGTGCACTGGGTTGCAAAAATGGTGCTATGATCCTTTGTGGTCCTTTGTATTTTCTACTTCTATTTTGTTTTTTTCTTTACCATAATTATGGAATCAAACCCCTGTTAATGTCTGCCTGATCTGTGATATATTGTGTGTAATCACTAGGGTTGCCAAACTCAAAATGCAAAAAACTGGCCTTAACCCGGGATAATAGTAACCGTGCCCACTGCACATAACCCGTAACTTACAGAATTATTTTCGAGTAGATATTTTTTATACATTGAAAATATTTCCTAATAACGTTACATCGGTAAAGACAAAAGTCTATTGATTTCAACCTTGCTAACATATCCTTCTTTTCATTCATGAATATGAAGGTAAAAATAACACTTCTAGGAGTATGCAAATTACCTCAAAGGGAACAAAGTCATTCTTTTATATGAATAAAAAATACTCAACCACCTGTGTGCTAGTGGAGTGTATACATATTTGTTGTCTTTTTCCATCAAAAAAGACCCAACAAAATTAACAGCCACCCGCACAACAAAAGTATACTTAACGGCTAGCAAATCCTTTTTTCACTAACATATTTACTGCACAGACATTTTTGTTAATGTACCCATAATGCACTGTTGTGCACGTATTTATATTTTTGATTTTTATTAAAAAAATATTTTCTTTCTTTGCTGGTCTCTCTGGTTGCTTGTGTTCTAGTCTAGGCCGACACATCATCTGCCACAAAACCAGGGGGCAGATCGCCCTCTTGGGTGATGAGGCCACCCCATTGTGACTACCTGGCAGAGACCTCCAACGCTGGTTTATTGTTGTACCCGAGCTCCTGTTAAGATGAAAAAATACAAAGTTTACTTCTACAAATGTTAAGTAAAAAAAATCTTAATGTGATTTCTTTTTTATTTAGTAAATCAAGATGAATTCCACCAGGGAATCATTTGGTAGAGTCACGTGCAATGGGCTTTCTGAAGCCGAAAAGACGATCTCTCTAGTGGCAGCAGACCACGGCCAGCAAATAGTAAATGTGCTGCAAAACTTCAGAGAGCAACAGATTTTTTTTGACTTCATCATAAATGTGAAGGATGAGCTAATGCCTTGTCATCGTTGTGTGCTGGCAGCAAGCAGTGACTTTTTTAGGTACGTATTATACCATGAAAAATGGTAGTTTTGATGTCTATGCTTCCTTTGATGGATCACAGAACCTCACTGCTCAACATGTATGGAGAGTCTCGGGTACTTCTTACTCATTAGCTTTTTCTTTGGGGTTACATCTTGATCCATTTTGCTGTATAAGGCTAGGTTTCCACTTGGTTTTTTTTTGCTAAAAACGCCCATAAAAACGCCAATAGCGCCACCTGGCGTTTTTTTTGTGAAAAACGGCTGCAGCCAGATGTTAGCTGTAATTCAATAGGAAATTGCAAAATGCCATTTCCACTTGGCGTTTTTCTGTTTGGCGTTTTTTCAGTCCTCTTTGGCGTTTTTCTGCTTTTTTGGGCTCTGTGGCAGTTTTTCAAAACTGCAGCATGTTGACACTCTGGCGTTTTTTGCAAGAAATCTTGGCTTTTTTTCTCCAATAGAAGTCTATGGGAGAGAAAAAACGCCATGAAAAAGCCATGTGGGTTTATTGCCTTGGCGTTTTTTATGGCGTTTTTTCCACAGTTACAATGCAGAGGATGGACCCAGTATCTGTGTGTCCTACGAGAAATAGGCTGGAAACAAACAGTTTCACACAAAACAAAGTCCTGGACTGGTTCATATTGAATTTTACACCATTTGGAACAAACATGCCATTACAAACAAACATACGCGACCGGATCCTGCGTGCCAAAAGCAACAGCAAACAATTTGCACCATCATTTGGGGCCAATCTTCCCAGAGGAGCAGACATTCGAAATAAAGCATGCCTTACAAACCACAGAAAAGAGACAAAAGGGTCTACCAAGTAAATGACATCAGGAGAGGGCAGATACTTGCCATTTATCCTAATCCCTTTTAGCTGGGTGAAACTTCTAACTTGTAAAGGCTGGAAAAACTGCCTAAGGTCAAAAAAAGCAATTTCCACAGAAAGGCTAAAACGCCAGAAAAAACTGCAGAAAAAACGCCAAAACGCAGGTAAATGCAGTGGCAGTTTTCTTGGCAGTTTTCCTGGCGTTTTTCATCAAGAAAAAAACGCCGGACAAAAACCCAAGTGGAAACCTAGCCTAACAGGGATGTCCTAAGGTCTTTGTCTTCCACCGGCAGAGTCTTTTTCCTGTTGTTCTCCACTCAATACTATTGAGAGTCACAGTGCATATTACAGTATGTGCCATCTGGGCACCAAGAGTTTCTTAGTCCTCATGGACCAACAGAGAGCATGAAAAAGAGACACTGAGGTATTAATAAGATTAGTAACAGAACATCTGATCCATAGTGACAGGTATGGCCAGGATAGCATTATGATTAAAAGAGACAAACAGGTTAAGTTAAAAAAAAAAATCCTAAAATATCTTAAATGATGACCCATTTTAAAGTTTGTGAACATAGCATAAACCAAAAACGTAAATCAAGCCTAAACTCAAGTAAATTTCACTATTTTGTAAAAAAAAAAAAAAAAAAAAAAAAAAAAAGCCACATACAATGGTTCTTAAGCACTCTTGCTAGCTTCAGGTAATGTGATGGACATGTGTGTGGTCCACAAATTCTAATCTATCTGCATAACTCTCAACAGTCCCGAATTTAGCTGGACAGGCTTGGTTTTCAGGCAATGAACATGGCTCTTTTAGGGATATCCTCTGATCTCCTCTGACTTGTCCAGGGAGGCAAAAACACAATGGAGACCAGTGGAGTAGATACATAGATTTTACACTGCGATGAGTTGTTGACTTTTTAAATAGTTCAGCATTTAATATGTCATGGGCATTTTACGTTAATTCTTGATTAAAGTATTTTTTATAAAAGTTTATTTGTTCGTGTGTAAACTTTTTCTCCTCCATTTACAGGGCTATGTTTGAAGTGAATATGAAAGAACGAGATGGCGGGAGTGTAAACATTAGCAATTTATCACCTAGCGCTGTAAAGGCATTTCTTGATTACGCGTACACAGGCAAAGCAGAAATAACGGAGGGAAATGTTGATATGCTCTTTCAGATGGCATCGTTTTTTCAAGTGGCCCTACTTTCCAAAGCATGCAGTGACTTTTTAATAAAAACTATTGATATAAATAATTGTTTGCAGTTGCTGTCGATATCTGAAGGTTACGGCTCAACACGTTTGTTTGATCGTGCCTTGGAATTTACCCTGCAGAACTTCTCATTACTAACTCAGTCTACCGATTTCTTAGAATTAAATATTAGTGTGCTGGAAAAATGCCTGCAAGACGACGATTTATGTGTGTCGGAAGAAGAATTTGTGTTGTCCGCAGTGCTTTCCTGGACCAAGCATCATTTGTACCAACGAGAGAAGTATTTTCCTCAGCTATTAAATAAAGTTAGATTACATCACTTATCTCAATCCACGCTGCAAGACATTCTACTCTCAGAGGAACAATTATTAAAAAGCACAAATTGCTTTTCCACAATCAATTCTGCAATGAAAAAAGTAGAACGTGCCGGTGGGCTTTTTCCAGACGCTCGGCTTTCGACAACAGAGAAGTACATCTTTGTTCACAAGACTGCAGAAGAGGGAGGAACTCAGCATACGTTCTGCTACGGGATAAAAACTGATAAGTGGCTACAGCTTCCGCAAATTCATATTGTGGATCTCCCAGGTTCAAGTTTATCAAGCTATGGAGAAAAGATATTCATAACTGGAGGTTGTAAGGGGAATTGTTGTAGGGCGGTGAGGCTTCATATAGCTGAGCCTTACCATGATGCCACTGACCAAACATGGTGCTACTGTCCAGTGAGCAATAATTCTTCTTTGGTCCCTGCCATGAAAAAGCCAAGAACGATGCATACGTCAGTTGTAGCGCTCAACCAATTATTTGTGATCGGTGGAAAGACTCAAGGTGCGCATGACATTCGAAGCCTGCTAGATGTGGAATCTTACAATCCTCTCAGTAAAGAATGGAAATCAGTAAGTACGTTGCCGAGAGGGATCTACTACCCAGAAGCCAGCGCGTGCAAAAATGTCATTTACGTTCTAGGTTCTGAAGTTGAAATCACGGATGCTTTTAATCCTTCACTTGACTGTTTCTTCAAGTATAATGCAGATACAGATCAATGGAGTGAACTTGTAGCAGAGTTTGGGCATTTCTTCCACGCAACCTTAATCAAAGCCGTACCTGTCAATAACACTTTGTACATCTGCGATCTTTCCACATATAAAGTGTATAGTTTTTGCCCGGAGACTTGTGTTTGGAAGGGGGAAGGGTCTTTCGAATGTGCAGGATTTAATGCAGGAGCAGTTGGAATTGAAGATAAAATTTATATACTAGGAGGGGATTATGCACCTGATGAAATCACTGATGAAGTTCAAGTTTACCATAGCAACCGCTCGGAGTGGGAGGAAGTCTCTCCAATGCCTCAAGCTTTAACAGAATTTTATTGTGAAGTAATTCAGTTCAACAAGTGCAGGGATCCATGGGGTGTAAGCCATTTGTAACTGTTTACCTCTCACATGATGAAGTTATATTTCTTTTTCTTAGACATGTTGCCATCAACATCGTAGTCTCCTCCATGACAGGAGGCTTCTGTCGATCAGGGTAGGGTGACCTGTTTGTCTTTTACTGTAAACAACAATTTCTATAACATTTCCTTCAAACAATTATGCGAGTCCAACTGTATATTAACACTGGGGGAAGGAGGGACACACTCTCTTTGGTCCAGAGTTGCTTTTCTTAAGCAAAAAACGTACCATGTTGCCCCATTTCAGGTCAACACTCACTGTTGCATGGCTAGGGTTCCTCACTTGGTCCTGATGTTCCATTCTGGGGAGTACAAATGAATCTGGAGGCAGATTACATGGAAGAGACATCTTCAACTCCAACCATTGCCTTGATCTTCTGGAAAGGAAACCTTTTATAAATCATTAATCCTGAGAACTACTGTATGTTAATTATAATAATATTTAAGAAACATTTCAAAAATGTCTTAAATTAAACCAAATTTCAAATAATCTTTGATTATTCTTATTGCATGTACTATATAATTGTTTAATACGTTTGAATCAAATGATTCATTTTCTATTATTTCAAATATACATCTGTTTAAAGTATGTTATAGAATTTTAAAAATGCGTTAACCTATATTCTATTCAGTTGCGGCTGGATGAATCCTTGTTTACAGTAATATTATGTTAAGGGGAAACCATTACAAAAAATGCATAGAATTATATTTATTTATGATGGGACCTTCATGTAGTAAAACACTTTGTTTTACATGGGTTTTGTTTACGTAAAATTAAATATTTGTGAAATGTTATGACATTTTTATATTTGCCCTGATTATAGATCTTTTTATCCTTACATACATAACCAGGGGCGTATCTAGAAACCTGTCCCAGGGTCCTCCAACTTCAACAGCTAGTCTGTGCCATCATTACCCCCAAACAACTTGTCTGTGCCTTCTTTAACCTTTGCCCCCCCTTCCAACATACAACAAATGTAAACACACACAAATTACACACACTTACTCATACTTACTAACACACACTCCACTTCACCCCACTTACACATGCATGCTCACACATACACACAGAAGTACACATGCATGCTCACACACAAGTACACATGCATTCTCGCATACACATAATACACAAGTACACTTCCATGCTCACACACAAGTACACATCCACGCTCACATCAAGTTGGAAGGGCCCTTTCTAAACTATTTGGAACCGGCACGGGGAGACAGGAGCGTATCGGGGTCGCTGGGGCACCTGTAGATACGCCAGTGTACATAACTCAAGAATCAATGTTCAGATTCAAAATGTTTATTTCTCGTAACCTCTCAGTTTCTTTAACCACTATTTTCAGCTATAGGGATAGATAAAACGTTGCATGTTCTCTTCCTGTACTTAGCTGATTATTTGGAAAGTTGTCATGGAGACATTCTCCTGAGTTTCAATGCTCATGTCTCATTAGGACTGAACCAAGCAGGGATCCATCTATGCTACTAGCACGCCAGTCTGCTTAACAGGCTAACATGCCATGTCCTGAAAGGTGAAGGGTCTTTGTGGAATAGCGACGTTGCGTAGACTTCATTATAACCATACAGGGAACTTATTACATTTACTTTGTAAGAAGAGCCTTCTTTACTTAATGTATCGATGCGTCTTAGTCTGTCAGTTCTAGTTTGGTCATACCCTTTGAATGTATATACTAAGGAAATCGTTGTCACTATATTAATAAAAAATAATAATGATTTCTTAAAAATATTTGTCTGATAGAGGATCCGCTATTATTTGTTTACATCTGATTACCTGTTCGTTATTAGGTCTGTGCAAAGAACAAGAGGTCATCCATTTAGACTTGAATCCAATAATTCAATGGATTCACTACCCACAGACATTGTGCTATCAAATTCACTAGATGCCTTTAGATGGGCTAGATGATTTTTTAGCAAAGAAAAGTTTACAGGTATATATTTAGCTATAAGGACAAGATTAGTTATAGCTTGTTGATCCAATAAGAAATCAGATTTTGGAGTCAAGAAGGGTTCTTTTTGGCTTTTTGAGGCACAATTGGAAATTGCTTTAATGTGAGTTTTTCTGCCCTGTTCTGGATCAAAAGCAAGGTTGAACTTGATAGACTGCTGTTGCCACCTATTATATGACACCATTTTGGCGGTAAATACACAAAAAAAACATGTTTGTTGGTGCAACTTAAATTTACCACCTCCAATAGAAATAACTGGAATTTCCTCTAAGTTGAACAACCCATGAGGTTTCCATCCTAACCTCCGTAGGACACTTTGTCTACGAGTAAATGTAGTTGGCCCACAAGTTCTCATATTTGTTTTTAATCTCACCACACAGTTCATGGACTATCCCCATGAAATGTTATTGCAGCCCCTTCTATTCACAAATCCTTTTGGTTTTAATCCTAGAGCAGATCACACAGTCTGGAAGTCTGAGATCTACACTGTGCCATATTGAGCATTTAAACATTTTTTATTCCCTTATACTTAAAAATATGCACTGCATCTAGGGTAGGAGTTATATTTTATACTCTTTTATAAACACAAACCACCCCTAAATATGCCTAAAAAGCCATATGAGACAGTGACAATTATTATATTTTGAATTTCATATATTAAACTCTGCATGGTTATGTCAATTTAATGAGAATATTGGAATGTACATCAGTCAAATAATAAAGGGTTACATGCTTTATCCTATCAGATGTGCATGAATACTTAGTAAGAAATGCAGAAGGACAGTTATGAGATGGGTTAATGCTTTATTGTTATTTTTTCAATTAAATAATTGAATGATGAGCCGTGTTTCTGTTCGAAATGGATTCGTTGCACAATAACAATAAAAGAGGAACTCCCAACAATTGCTATTTACCAGTATCAACTTTTTATCAAGGTTTTCAATATTATTCTGGTTTTTTTTTAGTTTTAGTGTTGCACTAGTTTGCATAATATAATGTTCTCAGGCTGCTGCCTATTAGCCATTGTTTATGTGTTCTAGCTCTGTTATGTATTATCATAGCCCAATCTATTAACAAAAACCTTCACTACTTATCACACTGCTTTGTGATATATTATGGAATGGCTCAGACTTAATCACCTAGTCGGACATTCTCACTAATTAAAGCCTATAGAGGAAAGGAATTCATTACCATTGCCATAAAGAATCAGCTCAGTGTGGTGTTTGAACAGGGAAAGGCACCTAAAATATTGCATGACTGACAACTATAGCAGCAGATAATGGAAATTGTTGGAACAAAAAGAGATAAAACCAATGTTTTGTCAATGTCGACCTACATTACCGCATACCGCACTGTAGTGTGTGCTAAAGTTGGAAAATTATGTAAAAGCAATCAAATTGCATCTAGACAAGCCAATTAACCAAGGAACAGTCCATCAGTATGACTATATTTTGGGTTATTAAAGAAATATAAGGTAGTAGTGCTCCAATGCTAAAGGATGCCAGTGGAATTCTAGCCCAGGTGCTAAACACTGGACAACATGACCGTAACGAAACAGAAAACATTAAAAATGGTTTGATACACTGACATAACTACAATTGGGCTTTAAAATCCCAACTTCAGTGGTCTAATGGAAGCATGGATATTATCCTCTCCTACTCCGCCGTTGGTCTCCACAGGCAGAGACTGAGAACATAAGGGTATGCCATCATATTCCTAAGCCTTACCTACAGCAGAGGCAATGTAAGAAGGTTCTATACCATCAGACCTACTCCCATTGCACTAAAATGGAAAACGTATGTATTTTAGTACCATTTAGCGTCCATGTTGTTAAAGAAATCAGCCCATATAGTGGATTGTTGATGGCATATTTTTCAGCTATTTAGTTTTAGTCACATTTACAATGTTGGTAATAAATACATAAAAAGCGTACCTACCTTGACGCAAGGACAGGGCCGGCCCGACAATGGAGCCAAGTGGGGCAACCGCTCCAGACGGCACTTTTGAAGGGGCGGCACTTTGCCGCCCCAAGCCCTTTTTATTTTTTTTAAAAGCGAAAGAGAGAGAAAGGGGCGCCGAGTGGTTTTCGCTTACCAAGCTGTAAGTACCCGCTCGGCGCCCCTCTCTCTCTCCTCTGCGGCGAGTCTCCCTGTTCGGTCTCGGTGCTGGCTTGTAATGTTGAGTGCCGAACAGGGAGACTCGCCGCAGCACTGCTGAAAGCAAGGTAAGTACAAGGGGGGGGGGGGGTAGATAATGGGGGGGGGGCGGCAGGGACGGAGGTAGAGGAAGGGTAGATAAGGGGGGGTAGACAATGGGGGGGGGCGGCAGGGACAGAGGGAGAGAAAGGGTAGATAAGGGGGGGGGCGGCATTTTAAAATTCGCCCCAGGCGGCATTTTGCCTTGGGCCGGCCCTGCGCAAGGACATAAATTGACAGAACATAAGCAAGAGTGGGCAGACATACTACTAAGACCGTTGCAATGTCCTAGGACATCAAGTACATCAATATCTGTGATATTATGTGATAGAATCGCACTCACAGACTAAACCGTTATAAGGAGCTCATCAAGAGTAATGTCCAAGGACCATCCCTCTTCTGCATGGGAAATGCAGTCAGCACAAAGTTTAAGATGGCAACACATACCAACTGCATCAAATACTCCACGGCCAAGTAGATGTTCAGAAATGTGTTACGTTCTCATTACGAAAAAGACAAATACAACGTACTGTCAAAGAGTCCAATAGATTAAAGCTGAGATTAACAACAATGCTTTACAATATTAGGCATTGTTTCGATCCCAGCCATACATTCTGATCACATTGAAATGGTAGAAAAGTATTTTTAACCCCTTAATGACAAAGCATTAATCACAATGCATTGTTTTTAATGGGTTTAAGGACAAACCGTTGATCTTAAAGGGTTCAAGAATGAGAAAGCTTTTAAGGATTTCTGTTTCTACTATTAATTTCTATGCCAGTAATACAACACAGCCCACTGTTTGCCTAGGAGCCTTTGAAGAATTCTCACTTATTTAACTATACATTATACAGGCCCAGAAAAGCCCTTCCTGCCATAGAAGCTCACCAGGGTTAAACCTTAATAATGTATAGAGAAGTCAAGAAGCTGAAACCACCTCTTTCCTGCAAACATTCCTGACAACGTTTCCGTTAGTGAATAAACTCCATTCTAGTGTATTTATCTTTGGAGACCTAGGAAGCACAACCAGCTGCCACCTACACACTGCTTCCTTCTTCTGAGGGTTGACATATGACATCATCCCCACGCTTTGTATCTTCAAGGCTCACAGAGGCTTTAATGCATTTTGTGGTGGCTTTAATGGATTCCATGGAGGTTGTGTCTGATCTCCCTTTAACCAGCCCATTGAGTAGCGGCGCTGAAAAGAACCTGAATGTGCAATAGGGCGATTGGCTCCCTGTTCTGTGGCAGAGGAGCTGTAGGCCTAGGGTGACCACATATCCCGGATTGCCCGGGACAGTCCCACAATGCGACTGTTAGCCCCGGACAGCCTCCCGATACTAAAACGGCGTCTTTTTTTTTCCCGACGCGGAGGAGATAGAGGTGTCAATCATATTAAATATAGCAATCACACTCCTATCATGCCAAGTCAGCCAGTACATGCTGGAATCTGGGTAAGCCTGAACATGATAGGAGTGTGGTTGCTGTTAACAATCATATATTTTTAATACAGTAATCACACTCCTATGATGCACAAGCAGCCAATACATGGATGTTGTGCGTTCAGAGATGGTATTCTGCATACCATGCCATGTTCAAAGTCACTTAAATTTCTTCCCCATTCTGATGCTCGGTTGTAACTTCAGGAAGTTGTTTTTACCACAACATCTACATATCTAAATGCATTGAGTTGCTGCCATGTGATTGGCTGATCAGCTATTTGTGTTAACAAGCAATTTAACAGGTGTACCTAACAAAGTGGCCAGTGATAGATAGATAGATAGATAGATAGATAGATAGATAGATAGATAAAAAACTGGATCCAGAATCTTCCAATTTGTGAATGTGACCCATCAGAAGCTGAGTGGCACTATGAGGTAAGAAGAATACGGTCTGGGTTACTGGCGGCTTCTTCACTTTATGCTTATGTTACTGGTTATGCAATATTGTTACTCTTCACCCCTTTTAACCCTCCTTGTCTTTGTTACTTTAAGCTGTTGGGATAGATTCAAGTCGCTTTAGAACAAAATGTAAATTTCCTCAACACACATCAATACATTATTACCTTTACATTACATTTTTTTTACATGCCATGAACATGCTATGTAGTTGCAGGGGATCATGCTAAGGGCTCTATATAGGCCCATGAAAATAATTTCTTAGATGAGTTATAATCTTTAGTTAGGTTAACACTAACCACCTTATCTGCTTCAACTTTTAGGTAGATCATTGGATCATGGATGACTGTGCTTTTAACCAGCCAGAAGCACTCTCCATTGCCATAGTGCCGCTGCCGATCACGCTGCTATGTGCTCTGGTATTTGTGGTGATTTACTGTTATTGTAGATCGCGCGCTGTAAAGCAAGACGCAGCAATAACAACACCATCACCAGAGCCTCAGCAAAAACGTGCATGCCAATGTGGGACACCAGGGACTGTTCCAGTTGGCAGTGCGTATTTTAAATCGATCGGCCCTATTGACAAAAAGGCTCTGGCAACTCCATTGATGCGGCCCCAGTTCATTGATAACAACAACATTGTCAAGACTGGAAATGTGGACGCAGCAATAACAACATCATCACCAGAGCCTCAGCAAAAACCTGCATGCCAATGTGGGACACCAGGGAGCTCCAGGCATTTTGGCGACAGAACTGGTCCAGTTGGCAGTGCGTATTTTAAATCGATCGGTTCAATCGACAGAAAGGTTCTGGCAACTCCATTGATGCGGCTCCAGTTCATTGATAACAACAACATTGTCAAGACTGGAAATGTAGAGGAGTTGCTTGACGAAGCCTTCCTAGAAATATATAAGAAGAACCGATGGCCCGCAAAGACCTATGCTCCAGCAAAATGCCCTCGAGGCTTGCGCAAGGATATCGAAGACAGTGCAAACAGCTCTTCAGAACTGGCTCCAGTGAAGATAGAAACTGAATCTCCTTCAAAGCCATCCACAGAGAGCATTAAAGAGCCAGAGACAAAGAAGATGCACACTGTAAAAACCACTGCGCATGTGTGCCCAACACCTGCAACAGCAGACGACGGGGTCAAGAAACAGAGGTTTGCCTGCAGGATGAGAAGCTTTTTCCAAAAGCTTCTAGGGTTCTGCCTGTGCTGCAGAATCATCCGAGAGTAGTTAACATCTGTGATCTATCCAGACACAAACCATCTTTCTGCTGGATACAAGTCACCCTCTGCTCTCCTTTGCAGAGCTTCCTCTTTTATTACTTGGAACACCTATATGTTCAGATGAGTTCAAATAAAGTTTTAATTAGTGAGCTAAAAGTGAGATGGATGCTCATTTATATGTGTACCAATAATAGAGGTAGTCAGCAGCACCAAAAAGCCGGGCTCCACCACGACCCTTAATAACAAAGAAACAAATGAAGGCTCAGCACTTCAAGTTCTGAGATATTTTAATGTCCACACACAAGCAGTGGCAACGTTTCGACCCCTAGAGGTCTTCATCAAGCTATAAAGTGTCAGATAAATATACAAGTATAAATTGAATACATGTGCAAATTAATTACATAGGCGGGATTTCACATTCCCGAAAGTGACAAATTTGATCAATACTTGCAATGCTTTTTCCATGTATTTATTTAATCTATACCTTCAGTGCTGAGTTTACATGTGGTTTCTAATTGATCTATACCTGCAATGCTATGTTTCCTTACATTATTATTGAATACCCGCAAATACATGATTTGTATGTCTGATTCTATGCCTTCAGTGCAGAGTTCACATGTGAATTTCAGTTGATCTATACATGCAAAGCTGTGTGGATCTATACCTGCATCTATACCTGCTATGCTATGTTTCTGTACATTATTTATGTATACCTGCAAAGGTTTGTAGGTCTTATTCAGTTGATCTATACATGAATGTGCTGTTTTATGTGTGGTTTATTTGATCTATACCTATAGATAGAAGGGTCTAATATTTATATATATTGGCAGCAGGGGGTAATATTAATATATTTTGGCAGCAGGGTCTAATATTTATATATATATATATATATATATATATTGGCAGCAGGATCTAATATATATATATATATATATATATATATATATATATATATATATATATATATATATATATATATATATTGGCAGCAGGGTCTAATATTTATATATATAAATATATATATTGGCAGCAGGGTCTAATATTTATATATATCGTGTTTGCCGGTAGTAGCAGAGGTTGTATGTGCATATCCCGCAAACGTTCACCAGCTGCAGGATGCACACAGACAACCTCCGCTGCTGTCAGCACCTCTGCCAGGGCTTCTATGGTAGAGCACCGGAAAGTCATGTAATGCCGGCGCTCCGTCATACAGGCCCCAGCAGAAGTGACGGCAGCAGCGGAGGTTGTCTGCGTGCATCGCACAGACCTCCACAGGCTGCCAGAAAGGCGGATCCGGGTCCCCTGCAGCGCTGCATGGGATCTGGATCTTACTCTTGTAGTCAGACCTCTATTTGCGGTCTGATTAGAAGACGACCTTGAATATAAGACGAGGGATATTCCTACTAGTCTACCTAGTCTTATAATCGAGCAAATACGGTATATTGGCAGCAGGATCTAATAATTACATATATTGGCAGCAGGGGCTTATAATAATATATATCGGCAGCAGGGGCTAATATTAACCCCTTAATGACGATTTCCGGTTCTGGTATGTCAGGCACTAACGTCCGGTTAGTGGCAATTGACGTGCCAGTACTCTCATGGTTTTAAACGGGTGTACAAAGCGATCTACGTTTGCTTTTTGCACCCTAAACGGTGTTGCTGTAATGCCTCGATGTCCCTCCAGACCCTCCAGAGAATCTGGCTCCACTTGCAGGTTGAATACAGGTACTGCTTTCAACCATGCAAGTCAATGGAAATGAAAAATAAAAAAAAAATATATATATATATATAAAAATTGTTTGAAAAAAAAATAGTAACATCATTTTCACTGATGTCACCAGTGGATGTAAAATGTAAAAAAAAAAATTATATATAAAAAATATTTTTGAGCAAGTCCTAAAATTAGAGCTTTATCTCGCATTGAAAAAGAGCTAAAATACTAGCATGTTAAATGCCCATGGGGTGTCTACTTTAAAAAAATGAATGATTTGATGGGGTAAATGGAATTGGCCGGGTTTAACAATGTCCCAAATAATGCGGGGGGAAGGATGGCCGCATATCTAATTTTCAATTCGAAAAATGCACACGTCCCAAATGCGGCTTCTTACTCATGAGATGCTGAACAGATATTGGGGAAAATTACAGCTAAACACGAGCACCACAGAAATGTTAAAACAGCCTTTGTCAGGAAGGGTACAAAAAATAAAATCAGCCTGTCACAAAGGGGGTTAATAAATATCAGCAGCAGGGTCTAATATTTATATATAAATTGGCAGCAGGGTATAATATTAATATATATCTGCAGCAGGGGCTAATAATATATATATATTGGCAGCAGGGTCTATTAATTATATATATATATATTAGCGGAATGGTATAATATATATATATATATATTGGCAGCAGGGGCTAATATTAATATATATCTGCAGCAGGGGCTAATATTAAGAAACTGCCAGTTCAGCTATGTACTTTTGAAAGTACATATTAATTATGTAGTTAAAAATGCATGTCTAACGCATATATATATATATATATATATATATATATATATACACAGTATATTCTTATATATATATATATATATATATATACACACACAGTGTGCGGCGCTGTTGCCATGTGGCCCGTTGGGCATTTGCCTGGTGTGCCCGATGGCCAGTCTGGGTAAATTAATTTTGTGACACATACGTTGTTTAGAGAGGTGAACCTAGTGGGGCAGGGGAAATTCCTGAGGGCATTTACAGCTAACCCAATCCACAAACATCGTCTGTCTTTTTTTATATATAATTACTATTTTATAGACAGTATTTGTTTAGTTTGCAATATTAAACATTTTTAAAAATGTATATCCTACTAAATTGCTATCTGATCCATGATTAATGACTCTTTAGGTCACTGATCATTGATCATTCTCGCCGATCATCAGCCAGAGACCTAATCTGGTGGGTGGGTATTATACATTATACAAAATTGAGTGTAAAGTTATACCCAAGATTTGAGGATAAACAAAAATACAGCCTATAGGGCCATCAACCCTCGTTTTGGCAAGTTAGGGGGTAACGTACAGATGGTAGAAGCTTAAACGCATTAAACGTATTATTATTATTATGAAGGAAGAAGGTGGAGATGACCCCGATCATACAAGCTTACAGTATAAAGGACATGATAAAACGTCGATACATATTATAGCAAATTAGGCTGTTTGCTAAAATATATATTTTGAAATTCAGTACGGACAACGGGTGGTTGTTTTATGCCATATCAACGTTTGTAGCACGTCAGCTTTAACATTACAGATTATTATCTATTCTGGTTCCAAGACAGCGGGGGTTGTAGAAAGAAAAAAAGGAGAACCGTACTTTTCTTTAATTATTTTTTTTTTTTAATTACAGAACAATGTTTTGTGAGCTATATTTATAAGCTAGAATGGTTTCTCTCCTTGAAGGGAAAGCTCAAAAGAAACACTTAGATGTGCTCTTTTCTGACAGTAGGTCCCTGACCCAAGGAGCTTACAATCTACAGTAAGAGAAGCAGGTGCACTCCAGCCTGGCTTTACCACAGGTGCAGCACCACAAGTGATGGAGTGCGGTCCATCTGCCCCAGGATTCTGTAGTTGAGGCTGAGGGACAGCATTAGTATTCCTCATGGCCGGTGTTTGCACAAGGATCCCCTTTGTGTCTGCTTTGCCTTACACATCCCATGACCCCCCTCCCATTCTCCCTCCTAGTAGTAAGCTCTCCTCTGCGTGCCTGCCCAGCCCTCCTCCCCCTCCTCCCTCCATGTCTGCTCTTGCAGTCTGTCTCCCCCCTTAGCTGGCTGGCTTGTGTAGCTCAGCCCCTGGATCCCCCCTAACACCCCCCTCCTCGTCCTCCAACCTTCTCCTTACTCCTATTATTTGGGGCTGGGCATCCCTGTTCCCGGAGCCTGAGGGATTGATTCAGCGCCTCAGCCCTCCACCATAGCCCAAAAGTCAAAGCAGGTAAGAGACACGGGAGGGAGGGTGCATGCATTGTGCAGCCTGATGAGCTGTCCAGGGCCGGCCCGTCCTGCAGGGAGCAATGGCTGATCTTGGCCTCTGGCTGGAGTTCCCTTTGCTCCACATCGCCATCTTGCCTGCTGTGCATAGCTCTGCTCTGTGATGTGGATCGGATCGTTGTTCATGGCAGCAGGCTGGCTGTGTGCAGAGCTGTGTGCAGAGCTGTGTGCCCTCCACACACCGACCATTGCCTGGGATGCTACTTATTTACTACAGCACCAGAGCTGAGTAAGGAGCAGACATGCCTGCCATACACACAATGGGCAGGGTGTTCCATTTACAGAGCTCACATCTCCTTAATACATGAATTTCTGCAGTTTTGGGGTAATTTATTCCTGCACTGCGGAAGCTGCAGCCCCAGGATTTACTCATTGCCATTCGTAATAATACATTGCGTATGTCAGGATGCGCCGTGTGCGCTGTCTTCGGTGTCTCGGTCGTTGATCTTTTAAGAAACATTAGGAATTTAACATTTTGTATCCAGTGGGCTAGACGGTAGTGATGCTGCAGCTTACGCCATGCTTTACTCTTCCAAAAAGATACTTTAATCATATATTGTGTTTTATTTTTTGGTATTAAAAAAGAGGGAGAGTTTAAGTTACAAAAATACTTGTATTCTCCTCCCATTGTATTTATGTATATATATATATATATATATATATATATATATATATATATATATATATATATATATATATATATATAACACACGGCAGGTCTTAGCCTGAGGCAGCTGTCTGGGGTGCCAGGACCGGGACGGACAGGGTAGTCACCCCACAAAATGCCTCTTACTGTCTAGAAGTAGATCTGGTACCTGGCAGTGGTTCAGGTGAGGAGACACGCTGAAGAGATCTGTGCAGACATTCGCATTCTAGAAGTCCAGGGTGCCATTTGGTCCAGGACTGGCCCTATATATGTACACACCTCTAGATTGTAAGCTCTTGAGAGCAGAGCTCCCCTCACCTGTTGTTTCTGTAAGTCTAGTTATGTTATATACTACTACGCCATGTTTACCCATTTACAGCGCTGTGGGATATGATGGCGCTATATAAAAAAGAAATATATATATATATATATATATACACACTGCTGTTCAACAATATCGGAGCCCTATTCATGTCTTAGATGAGAAAACATGATCTCAGTTGTACTACTGCTGTGAATAAAGGCCTCTGTATGGCCTGGTCTGCTCTGCTTTGTAACACAAATAACAAGAATTTGCTGGAGAACTAAAGCATCTCAAAACGGGATGGAAATAAAAGCTACTATCATCAGGAGAAAAGGGGAACCTTAGCCTTGGTGTGAAAGCAGCCATGAAGGATGTCTTTCGGATTCACCCGTTGTACAGCGCTACTAAATATGATGGTGCTATATAAAATAATAATTAACATATTAATGGACATTCGTAACGTTATGTTAGCAATTCAGCAATAAGAAAAGAGTAGAGTATGTGTATTTAAGGATTACTCATGAAGTTGCGAGTTGGGATAGATTGTGCAGGCCAAGTTGCCCCTGCATAATACATGGTGGGGAGGCATATCGACAGATACAGTGTTTTTAGCACTAACATCAAGCTGGTGATTTACCTACTCTTGGAATAGTTTCAAATAATTTCTACATATAACAATTTCTATTTCCAACATCGTTGGAGAGTGAATATATATTTAGAATGGGAATTATGTATTGGTGGATGTAGAAAAGGAAATACTCTTGATCGGTTGGGGACAGGGAGACATAGGGGTTAACTAAAAAAGTATACAACGCGTGACAGGTAACGAGTATGTGAATAGAATGAGCGTAAACACCAAATGTACAGCTCTGAGGAATAGGGTGGTGCTATATAAATCAATGAATAATAAAAATGCTTAACATCACATGCACATAACACTAAATACTACACACGTCCCATGAATAGGAACACGGGCATGCTGTATATATCATACAGGATACATCGTAAACATAACGCATGCTTATGTCCCAGTATCTACATCAAATGTGTCCTATATGTGCTTGTGATCTCAGTGTATTTATTTTTATAGCCATCTATATACCTACACATTTATATCTGATGTATAGATATATAGATGGCTATACAAATAGATACGCTCGCGAGTAGGGTCCTGTTCTGTCTCAATTCTGGTTTTGCTATACCCTTTTAATGTATGTAACTTAAGAAGCACCAAGTAAATTGTTGGCGTTATTTAAATAAAAGCTAATAATGATGATATGCACATTTATTTTTCATTCTGTATTGGAGTGCATGCTGGTTATATCCTCAGCAGGTGTTGACGAGCACCTTCTATCGACCAGAATGTCCAACAACATAAATTAGAATTTTCTGGATCAGACCCATACACTGGAGCAGGAGTTTGCTGGAGAATTTCAATGTACTGGTTTCATTATGCATGAGGAAGGGCCCACCCTGGCCCGTGTATTGTATAGTGACAAATGTAACAAGATCCTCAAGCTCTTCTTAAAGGATAATCTCATTGGGGTTAGCCTTTTATAGGGTATTAGTGAGTTGAACCTGCAATTCACTCGCATACTCCTGTTTAATGAATAACCCACAACGGGCAACCAATTTTTGACGTCTTTTAAGTGGGCAAACTACATCAAGAGAACTCGCATTACATAATAATTCCCTGGTATCATTCAGTGCCGTAATAGTAGAATAAGATTGTGTGTCATTTCCATATTGTTTGAAGACATTGGATTAGATTAGTTAGCAGTAGATTTATAACGTTTAGATCAGACATTACATTAGAGCCCTGCGGGGGACTGCTTTTTTAATCCCGCCTGCTCCCGCTGATTTTTTGCCCAATCACGCCCACTCCCGCCACATTTGTGGCCAATCACGCCCACCTCCTTAGCTGAACTGCAGATTTCCTGTGCAGTCCCGCAAGGCTGCCCTCGAGTTGCTCCCTCACAGCGTCTCTTCTCTTGCTCCGCCCAGGAACAAGGCGGAGTCACAGGAAGTGACGTCACACCACGTGACTTTGCTTTGTTCCTGGGCGGCGCAAGATCAGAGACACTGTAAGGGAGCAGCGCGAAGGCAGCCGTGCGGGACTGCTCGGGATTACCGGGACCCGCAGGTACAGTGCCTGATTGCTCGCTCCCACCAGCAACACCAACAAGACTGCCCGCGCCCACAAGTTTTTTGGCGGGACCCGCGGGACCCTCCTCCTAATGCAGTGCTCTACATTACATTGTTTCAGGGTGTGGGCTAAGCATTGGACCATGAATGACCTGCCCCTCTTTATGTATTTCTATACTACATCAACAATAAGCAATCCACAAAGTTCAGCCAATCCAAAGGCACAAGGTATTTTTGGGCCAAAAAAAATTTCCAAAGCCATTTTTGGTTTTGTTTTTTTCCGGAAAAATGTAAATAAAATGGAACGTGGAATATCTTACAATGATAAATAATGTGTTTATGGCATTCATACTATATTACATGAAGACCTTTATGAAAGATGCAATGGGTCCACATCCGACTGGCACAAATAACGTTGTACAGCTTCTCGAGGTAACTCTCTTGCTGCTTGTGAACATCCATTGCCGCTAGTTACATATTTCTCTATCTCCCTATAAATAATTGGCCACCAAACATATACTCATGTTTGCTGCTTCATTCTGACTATCCCTGCAGGTCCTTGATCCCGTAATGCTAATATCTGATGTTACGTGGTTTTCGGAACAATCGCTCTTTCTCCTTAAAGAATACAACCATCTAACAAAGTCAATTTGTTTGCTTTTTGTTGATAATTCTTCAGGTTTTGAGGAATTTCTTTAGGCTATCCTTGGTTAGCACCAAACTCAAAACGGAATCTTGTGTTTCTCTCACAAAATTTGTTGATGTAAATGATGACCGTTGTACAGATCACTGGTGAGACCTCACTTGGAGTATTGTGTACAGTACTGGAGACCGTATCTCCAGAAGGATATAGAAATGTTGGAGAAAGTTCAGAGAAGGGCTACTAAAATGGTTTATGGATTACAAGATAAACCTTACCAGAACAGGTTAAAGGATCTTAACCTATATAGCCTGGAAAAAAGACGGGACAGGGGGGATATGATAGAAAGATTTAAATACTTAAAGGGAATCAACAAGGTAAAGGAAGAGAGTTTATTTAAAAGGAGAAATACTACCACAACAAGAGGACACAAGCATAAAGGTTTAATGGTAACATCAGAAAATATTACTTTACGGAAAGGGTAGTGGACGCATGGAATAGCTTCCCAGCAGAAGTGGTAGATGTTAATACAGTAAAGTCATTTAAGCAAGCATGGGATAGGCATAAGGCCAAGCTAGATATAGGATAAGGGCAAGTACTAAAGGAAAGTACTCAGAGGTTGGGCAGACTGGATGGGCCTAATGGTTCTTATCTGCCGTCACTTTCTATGTTTCTATGACCTGAGTTTAGTTTTTTCAGATTTTACCTAATTTTTCGACGTTGTTTCTATTTGCAACCTGAACATAGCATCGACATTAGCATGTTGAGCATGTGTTCGATATGTTATCTGGTATTTATATGCTCCTAACAGTAAAGCATATCTTTACTGTTAGATACTGTTAGAGGTCATGGAGATCCTTTTTGTTGGGTTGAATATAGACAACAGTGGTTTGTTATCTGTCACTAATTGAAATTCCCTTTCCGTATGCACACATGTGGAATTTCTGAATGGCCCAAATGATCGCCAAAGTCTGCTTATCAATTTGGGAATTATTTTTCTCAGCTGCTATTAATGTTCTTGATGCGAAAGCCACAGGTTGCTCTAATCCTTCATGCATAACCTGAGAAAGTACAGCTCCTAGTGCATATGGTAATGCATCACTTGCTATCACTAATGGTTTCTTCAGATCCTAATGTACAAGTGCTTGTGATTTACAGTAAAAAGGAGTTTATTTAATGTCCCATTTTTATAATTATTCTCTAACAATTTGGTGGAAACAATGTGTGAAATTAAGTTGGACGGAACAAATGATAATAGTTAAGTAGTCTTAACAAGAGTTACATTAGTTGGAATGGAAGCATGAAGGAGCGCAGGTACCTTATTCTTGACTATATGGGAGCAACCCTTGTCTATAACGTGTGCACAGAGCTCCAACTTGGGGCTCTCTTAGTCCGTAGTCTACAGTCACACGGTATTCACTTGCAGTTTTACTATTTATTAACCGTATACACTGTGTGTGGTATACCTGCAAGAATTTTGTCCATAATATAATGCCAAACAGCAGGTTTTTCCCTCTGCTTAAGTTGCAGAAAGTTCTTCTGTACGTGGTAAAGGATGATCGATAGATAACTGGCTGTTTACCGCCATTCCAAAATTTCAACAAATGCAGATTTCTCCGTTCTTCTTGCTTACAGGTACTGTTGAAGATGCCTACTCGCTGCAATCAATTCTTTTTATGGTACCTACAGTTTATACTCTTGTTATTTTAGTCTCTACTCCTGCTCTTAGTGCAAATGGTACCGTTCTGGCTTGGTAAAATTTCCGTATACCCTTATTTTTCACAAATCATTGTCAAATCATTGTCAAAAACTAAACTGAATTTCCTCTTTTTATCCACTCTGATGTCAAGACTGGATGTTCACTAAGTTTCAAACAGAATTCCAATTTGTATTTTGGCATTCCCAACTCTAGTATCTATTCCATACAAGGGTGGTCCACCTCCTTTCTTTGGAATATAAATATTAACTATTTTAGTTATTCCACGTTGTGTGACGGAGGCCTTTGCACATCCCTGAGGTACACGTATTTCTTTAGAATGTCTGTAGTTTAATATGCATAGAGAGTAAAGGTATTTGTAGATTTAATTCATTCCACGGTTTTAATGTCATTACAGAGACTTCTGCACCAGCGTCTAAGTCCATTGTGAGGTCTTTGCCATTATCTGCACTGTTAGCTCCATTCCAGTTGATCCTTTACCTTATGTGTGTATATATATATACCCAGTTTTTCAAACATCTTCAGAATATGAATTATTATTTTGGATTTCCATTCTGTATGTTTGTTTCCTTTGCATCGGTTGCCCCTTTTTCAATCTTTGCTCTACAGACTTTCTGAATACGACCTCAGTGTTTTGCGCATTTGTAACATATTACATCACAAAATCTGCATGTCCGTGTTGCACCACAGTGATAACAACTTGTAGAGTATGTTATCTATGAAGATGAGATTTGGTCTTTGAGTTGCTTTGCACTTGTTTTGTCCACAATTGAGGTTTTGAGGTATCATGCCCGTGAATCAGTCAAATTCCTGTAGTATGCCTAAGAGGGCCATTTTATAGCATCCTAAGGGTAGATGCTGTCAATGATGTCACTATATTCCTTCCCTTGTGGGTTTAACACTTATCCTTGTTGCCACTGTTACATTCTCTGAACATAATTAATACTACCGTATTTGCTCGATTATAAGATGACCCTGATTATAAGACGACCCCCCAAAATCTGAATATTAACTTAGGAAAAAAAGAAAAAGCCTGAATATAAGACGACCCCAAAGGAAAAAAGTTTTACCAGTAAATGTTAATTCATGTAAACTATTTTTTTTAATAAAAGCTATGATTGAGAAAAATATTTTTTTTGTTTTTATTTCTTGTATTTTCCAACCTGTCCCCCAGTTACGCACATCTGCCCCCAGGCTTGCCACTCCAATATGGCACTGTGGCCCATGATATGCCTTTTAACCCTCTATATGCCACTGTGCCCCATGGTATGCCTTTTGACCCCCTATGTGCCACTCTGCCTCCAGAAATGCCTTATACCCCTATATCCCATTCTGGCATTTAGGGGGTTAAAATGCATATTATGGGGCAGAGTCGCATATAGGGAGGTATAAGGCATTTCAGGAGGCAGAGTGGCATTAAGGGAGTTAAAAGGCATTGCATAGAGCACTCTGCCTCCAGAAATGCCTTATACCCCTATATGCCACTTTAGGGCATTAAGGGGGTTAAAAGGCATATTATGGGGCAGAGTGCCATATAGGGAGGTATAAGGCATTTCAGGAGGCAGAGTGCTCTATTAAATGCCCCCTTAACGCCACTCCAGAAATGCCCTATGCCCCCATTTAACACACACATACACCCTATACCCCCATTTAACTAACACACACTCTCTCTCTCTCTCTCACCCCTCTCAGCCCTCTCTTACCGGTGCTTCCAGCCGGGGCAGCGGGTTGACGTCGCCTTCCGCTGCAGCCGAAAGGAGGTGGAGTTGACAGCGGGGGTTTGTATGCGTCCGTCGCGTATACTTTCCCTGGCTGTCGGAGATCAGAGTTCCCCGCACCGGTGCGGCACCGGTGCGGGGAGCTCTGATCTCTGACAGTCGGGGAAGGTCTACGCGACGGACGCAGACAACCCCCGCTGCTAGCCACACCTCCTTCCGGCTGCAGCGGACGTTGTCTACGCGGATCGCGTAGACGTCAACCCGCTGCACCGGCAATACAGCAGGAAGCACCGGTAAGTGTGTGTATGATGGGGGGGGGGGTGAGACAGGAGGATCCAGGTCCCCTGCAGCGGTGCGGGGGATCTGGATCTAAAACTCCTAATCAGACCTCTATTTGAGGTCTGATTAGAAGACGACCCCGATTAGAAGACGAGGGGTATTTTTCAGAGCATTTGCTCTGAAAAAAACCTTGTCTTATAATCGAGCAAATACGGTATTTCAAAATAGGGCTCCATTCAGACTCGGTATGTATGTAGAAGATACCATTGTTATCTTTATTGTAGAATATTGAACAATATTGGCGTTGTCACTTTAAGTCTACAAATATAGATACTTTGTATCGTATTCAACTGTCACATTGTCTTGGGAGGACTAAGATGAAGGTGGTCCATCAGGGATAGCCAAGATGGTGGTGTCAAGTGTTTTTAAAGGCACCCGGCTCACGACTTTCCCTTGATTTCTTATACAACAAGCATTTAAATACTATATTGAATGACTGGGATAATCTTTACGTTAACAGGTATATTTTTTTCTTTGTCTTCAGGCAAGCTGTAATATTTTAAACTGGCAAAATCAAGCAAAAAGAGACAACTATCTCAGATCTTCCCACAGAGATCTTGTTCAGATATTTCTCCTAAATACAAAAAGCTACAACCTTCCGTTATGAAACAATTAAAAAGAAAGAGAAAAAGTAATTTTAGTGTGCAAGAAACACAAACTTTACTTAAGGAAATTAAGAAAAGAAGAGATGTAATTTTTTCCAAGCAACTTAACACAACCATTAATGAAATGAAGCGTAAAGCATGGGAAGAAATTGCTGAGTGTGTGAACGCACTGGGTGAAGGAGAACAGAGAACAGGAACTGAGGTGAAAAGGAGATATCTTGATTGGAGGGCCTTGGTTAAGAGGAAGAGGCTCAATTCAGACATTAAGCTGGGAAATTCAGGGTTCCATCTGCCTCTTTCAGATCTAGATGATTCTATCAATGACGATGCTGATGACAAGCCGAGTGTCTTAACAAGTGAATCAAGTTTGGAGTGGAAAAATGTTTCTGATGTCCGAGAAGCAAACGAATCAATGGCAGAGATCAAAGTTGAAGAAGAAGAGGACCCTCAAAGTTTTGAGGTACGATATATATTTTATCCACATATTATTTTTAGCCATACTTATGAATACCAAGTAGTCTTAACAAGTTGTTGGTCCAAAAAAGTGGTTGTTGTATCGCTGGTAAATTATGGCATTCCTTACACATTATGGCCATTACTTGGAGATGTCATAGGACCAATATTCAGAAGTCATGGGTGGATGAAATGGATTAACATGGTGAGATGTAGACAAACTAGAAGGAAACATCCACAGTAAACAGAGTATTTTCACAGGAATATCGCTGGCAAACCTAGGGTTTTCCAGATTAGTCAGGAACCAAAACAATAAGTAGAAATAATTAAGTTAAAATCCGTACATTAAACTGAATTCCATCACACTTCACTAATGACTAGCTCAAGACTTTTTAACTATCCATTGTGATGAAATCAAAAGGAAGTAGTCTGACAATATGCTGTAAATTGTATTTTTTAGAGACCAAATATATTAGAAAGCTGTATATTTAATATGTTTTATTTATTTGGAGGTTGCACTAATACAGATGTAGAATTCATACTGTGTTTTGCGATCTGGCTGTCAACATTATGTTTAAGTACTTCTCAATTGTATTTTTACCTTTTATTAAAACAGATAATATGTAGTGTTTAAATCCAGACACTATGTATATGAATCACACATACACGGTACAGCAGTGCATAATTTAGTATATAATATGTCATCTCTACGACACCATGGTATTAGTCCATAAGGTAGGACAAGCAAAACATAAATATAGCGCACCAGTTTACGCAGCGCTTCTTACGATGCCTACGTTCAAAGGGTCTGACAAAACTATAATGGACAGGCTTAGACAAACTGATACATTAGGTAAAGATGGACCTGCTTACAATCTAGAGGACAAGCATACATAGTTCAAATAGCTTAAATCACAGAATGTAAACTGTAAGTATTTAAATTTGAAATAAAAAAAGAAATCATCCTTGACCTCTTCTGACATTACAGGGTCCTAGTTGGAAAAAGCGAGTGTCTCATCCATGCTTGGGAATCCAGCTCAACTCTCGTCAAAATAGAATACTGTATAATAAGACGCCTAGTGATGAGCAGGTACGTGACCCTTAATGTTAGAGAGCTCAAGGTGAACTACAAAAAGACTACCATTTTACTTACTTACCAGGATCTAAAGTTAATCAAAGCTGTAGATCGAACATAGACATTTGCTATATTGAGTGAACATTTTGTACAGAATGTGTTAATGTGGGCTTGCAGCCAGAAATATACACATATATAGTATATAATGTATAAAATAAACATTATGTGAAACTCATTTTGGGAATTTATTTAAGCAACATTGTACATCTTGTCTTCCACGCCATCTTGAAAAGACATTTACAAAGCCATTAAATCATCAGACAATGAGGGAGAGAATGGGCAGTTGCATGACGGGATATATAAATTGTCACTGGCAGAAATTGATTGCAAATATTATAATAAGTGTATTACACGATGTAGTTGGTGTTTGTTCAGTAATGTGCAATTATACAGCAGACAAAGCTTATTTAGAATTATGTTTTCCATTAAGTTGATGAACTCAAACATTTACTTAACCTTCCCTTTGTATGTTTTTCATAATTGTTTTATAGTTTGAGATCGAGGAAGAAGATGAAATGCTGTCAACTGTCCTTCCCGATTCGAGGGAAGAGAATGACTTACCTGAAGAATTTCCCCGGATTGAGGAGTTTGGAACATTGAGTTCCATAACCCGAATACCATATAAAGATTCCCACCTTCTAGTGACTCTAGAGAAGCAGAAACTGGAGTTGGAACGGCAGAGGTTGAGCATTGAGGCTGAAAGGCTTCAGGTGGAGAAAGAAAGACTCCAAATAGAGAGAGAGAGGTTGCGACACTTAGATATGGAGCATGAAAGACTTCAGCTCGAGAAAGAGAGACTGCAAATCGAACGAGAGAAGCTAAGGCTGCAGGTTATGCATGCTGAAAAACCAAATCTAGAGAATGAGTTTGGCCAAGCAGAAAAGACTGTCTTGCAACCTTTGGACATAGAAGCTGAAAAATTAAAACTCGAGAGGGAGCATTTGCAGCTGGAGAAGGAAAGGCTTCAGCTCTTAAAATTCGAATCCGAGAAGCTCCACATAGAGAAGGAGCGTCTACAAGTTGAGAAAGAGAGGCTTCGAATTCAAAGAGAGGGCCATCTGCAGTAAAAGTAGCAACCATTTAGTTGAGCAGGTTTCAAAGTAGAGTTGTTTTGTGTGTAACGATTTGCCTGTAGGCATCTGCTTCTGTTGACCATCAGGGTGATTATGCTGGTTATATTGCACCACTGTTCTCAACAAAAAGGTCAATGTGCAGCAATTGTGTATACTTTAGTGTGCCTGCAGAAATGGAAGTGTGTGAGTTTGTTAGTGAAATTAAGCTGTTCTTCATCTCTCAAATGTATTATTGTGCTAGCAAAACCAAGAGTGAAATGTCTATGTGTTGCAGATATTCTAGATCACTTTGCTAAGTATATGCTCCTTCATAACGGATAGCTTCCAACTTCAAAGTGAAAAACATGTTTAAGAGATCTTCTGACAGCTAAACAGTATGCGACAAGACCAATTTAGTAAAAGTAAGTCACTCATATGGGTCAAAAACAGTGTTTTGTAAGAACATCCCTGAATGAAAAGTGTTATCTGTACAGTATTTTTGTATATATTACAGTAGTTATATTTTGAGTTATAATTTAGATTTTTAAAATAGCTTAATTTGGTCATAGGTGCTCTTTGAGAACATTATTAAATAGACTTACGTTAGAATAAACCATAATACCCTCTGATAGGATAGCAATAGTAACATGTCACGTGTTGAATAGTTGGCTGTGACATAAAATGTTAGGAGTGCAGAATTTTAGGACATATATCTTCCTGTATTGTAACAGCAGAATTTCTTGAAAATTTGTGGATTATGTTTAAAATGGGATTACTTTGCAATCTCTTCTTGAACAGGTGTTTACAAAAAGCTCAAACATAATTTCAGTCAGGGGTAACCTAGCATTCTAGGAGATATTTGTCTCCAATACCCCACGCCACATGCACTTGCTTGGTGATATCTAATAAAACAGGTGGTACATTCTCACCAGTAAAGCTGGACCAAGGATTACTAGGTGGCCCTGGCACTTTGACGTTAGTAACAACCAACTGGATATGTGCAGCTGGATTTTTATACTCACTCGCATGGAGCCACACACTGTGGGCCAATCTCCCACTGGAGTGGCAGTATTTGTGAGTACAAGCCACGGTCGGTCACCGGCCAACTTTGCATCTGCTCAGTGTCTCAGATGGCCAATCTGTGCCTGCCCATCAGCTGAGTGCCCTAGGCAGCCACCTTGGTCATATATATGGTAGGCTTGTCATTTGTCACAAGGGTCTTGAGCCCCCTATCCTTGGTTTTAAGAAGGTGCTCTGTGTCTCAGGGTCACCGTTCTGTCTCCTGCTTCCACCTTTACTGTTATGACATCATGTTATAGCGTCATTACAGCGTTAGCAGTCTGTATATGAGCTAGGAAGAAATCTGTCGCCAAGAGGGGAAATAGATGCTCTGCTCTTTCAGCTATACATAAGAAATTGTGCTGTTGGGGGAATGCTGAAAGGGCTTTTGCATCAGTGGAGGGGAGAGACCCACAACAGATGGAGCAAGGAATAAGCTGGAGTAGAAGCTCTTAATCTCCTGTCTTGATCTCCCCTCATTTTTTTTTTGCCTCTAATGTGCATCTCATAGGATAGCAGGCCATACGCGACTGATAGGGATAACCTAGCCCACCCAAAACAGAACCTAGAAAAATTGGGTCATTAAGGAATGACATGACTTTGGTTATATCACTGTAAGCATTCCCATTCCCACAATGACATACTTCTTTGCTTCTCTTCTATACCATTTCACGAGCTAAATTCATAGGAATATTTTTATGTTATACCTGAACATACCCAAGCACAGTGCAAAATTTGCCTTAAGACGACAAACCGACGTAAAGAGTAAGCAAAATCTCACTCTGCAATCTTCGGTTGTTGAAGGAGTGGGGTTAAATGTATCTTTCCACCAAAACAGATCATTTGAATGCTCTACTAGAAGAATTACTTCACCGTTGCTATTAGGAGGTGAAATTGAAATATAGTTTGTTTCATTTTTCTAACAATTTTGCTGTTGTACAGTGTATATTGTATTTGCAAGGTTTTCATTGAAGTGCCATGGAGCGCATTCAAAAGGTAGGAAGCTATTATATTGGGGGAAGTTGATTGAATCACATTGATTTTCTTTATCAATTAGAATGTGACAAATTATTATTATTATTTTTTTTAATGATGCTATTAATCCTGACACATTTCTACTTATTTTACAAAAAAGGCGGGAAAAATAATGTGGTAAATGTGAGATAAAAAAAAGCAGAAGCTAACGTTGTCCGTTAAAATTGTATATAAATATGCTGCACATCATTTCTGGTACAAATATAACTATAGATACACCTTATATAAAAATGTGGAACTCATCCGCATATGTCCTTAACAAGGTATTATGTTAGTTTTAGTGTTCATCAGTTTATTTTACAAACAGTTTTAAGTTTAAATATAATTTTAGAAATCTATGAATCCACCAGTACCTTTTTTTTTTAACAGCTAATCCATATCTTTTGAAAATGCATAATTTTTTTTGCAAAAATGCAAGAAATGATAGCCAAAACATACCCGGTTGTGTATGTATTGTCATGGTAAAAAATATGGTAATATTTGTTTTTATTTAGGAGCAAATTTGTGCTTTTTTGTCATTAATAGAGCTTAATAAACTGTGAGTTTCTTCCCAGTTGTGGAATCATCTGCTGAAAATAGATTTCTAAAAAAAAATATCTTCTGTAGTTGTTGTGTGCTCAGAAATAAAAGGTAAAAATGTTGTACCTACATTTTAAGACAATATGACCAGTAACGGAGTAATAATATTTGTACAATATCCGTATCTGCCAACATTATTATTCATGCTAAACTGTGCTCTTGTGCGTCTTTTTCTTTTTTAAAGATTTTTTTTAGGCAAAGAGCTAGTTTTTAGATAAAATAGTGGTTTGCAGATTAATGCTATCAGTGTTAATGTGAAAATGTTTCTGTATGCTTACTGTGTGCAGTCATCCCTTCATATTTTTATTTTAATGTTGATATAGAAAAAATACCAAGTGTGTTCCTAGATCTCGTACACAGAAATAAAATTTCATGTCAACAAAGTCAACATTCAAAGTCTTTTTAGTGTCACTCTCAAAAAATACAATTAACGAGCCTGGCACGACATGACTTTAAACAGATGTAGATAGTAAATTGCTTTCTTGTCCCAAACGGTGTTGCTGTTAATGCCTCGATGTTGAGGCATTCAGTAACACCGAACTCTGAAGCAGGGGGCCCGCCTGATCACTCCACAGAGTGTCAACTTGCGCCATATTTGCCGGATGACTGTTTAAAAGAAGTTAGGAGGTAATCAACTTAAAAGGCATCACTGAAATGCCTCGATTTTGAGGCATTTGGCAACACCAAAACACCCCAGGACATACTATGACCTCAAGAGAGCGGTCACAACCGCCATAGCAAACAAGTTCTGAAGAGGGTCTCTCCAGATAGAATACAGGTACTGCATTTAACCATGCAAGTCAATGGAGCCCAGCTTACTAATCATTATGTGATAAGTAGAATAAATAAAAAAATTAAAATGTGGTAATATGTAAAAATAATTACCCCCCCCAACATCTCGACAAACTCGTGCATGGGTGGTATTATTGTAGTCAGGAGATGTTGCTGAACATGTATGGGGGGGTTGACATATTGTCAGGGTCCGCAAATCGGACCCAGGCGAAGTCACTCACCCGAGTACCCGCTGTCTGCAGGGAACTGAATCCAGCGACGCACCTCAACCAACTTTATGCGTCCCCGAATGAAGACGACGGAGAACACGCTCAGATGATGTCACGGTTGGGGGCGAGGCTTCCTCCAAGCAGCAAGTTTAAAATCCAGCACTGAGCTATGCTCAGTTATTGTTCCTGTATAGCTATCCTGTGCGTGTATTTTGCTACCTGTTGTTATCCTGTGTACCGAACTTGGCTATTACCTTGACTATGCTGCTCTCTGTTATCCTGACCCTTGGCTACATGAGTTCTTGGCTCTCTCTGTGCGCCCTGCCCTCTCCCCCAGTCCTGTCTGTGCGCCTACATTCTCCTTGTATCTGACCCACTCCCATAATGTTATAGGACTTCCTGTTTTGGTTCCTGAGCTTTTCCTGAGTTGAGGCCAGCACCGCACAGGTGAACTCCAAACTGAGTACCCTGCAAGTGGGAAATCTGCCGTGTGCCCTGCAAGTGGGCCCCATCCAGGGGGCTTCCAGTCGTGTGTGCCCAATCCAAAGGGCTTCCAGACGTGTGTGTCCGATCCAGAGGGCTTCCAGTCATGTGTGCCTACTTCAGAGGGCTTCCAGTCATGTGTGCCCCATCCAGAGGGCTTCCAGCCAAGAGACTTTCCATATATATGTTGTTGTACCATCATCTGCAATACAGATATTAACTACATATCATGTCTGTGGTTTATCTCCTGTGCCTGTCTGAAACAACCCCAAACCATCATGCATCGTGGGGTACAGACGGAGCCCCTTGTATCCCCTGCACCTGGGCTCCTATCAGACCTGTTCACCCCGTCCGTGACACCAATATAAAGAGCTCTTCAGTGACCTGTTTATTAACAGAAATGTACAAAGAATAAGAGGTCACCCTCTGAGACTGGAAGAGCGGAGATTTCATAAGGAAAGGATTCTTTGCAGTGAGGACAATAAAGGTATGGAATTCACTGTCAAGGGAAGTGGTGTTATCAAATACATTAGATGCCTTCAAAAGGGGTCTGGATATTTTTTTGGGAAAGGCATAACATACAGGGCTCTAAATAGAATTAATATTTTAGAGCTTCTTGATTGCCTTTTGGAGAAGGGTTGAACTTGATGGACTTAGGTCTTTTTTTCAACCTTATGTATGTATGTACTAGTGTAAGGAAGATTTACTTTACTGAGGAGGTGTAAGGACTTACCTGCCCAGCAACCCTGTCCCACGTCGTCAGGCTGCCTCCTACCCGGCTGGACAGCCAAAATGAACGGTTCGCAGGGCGCAGTCACGTGATCACAGCAGAGCGCAAAAGCGCAGTCACGTGATCGTGGGAGCTTGCGGCCGCATCTGTTACTTCACAAAAGCTAGGAGGCTGCCCATACTTACCGGTTTTGACCTCAGCTGACCCCAGAAGTCCACTATTTAAACTCCATCCTTTCCAGCATCCAACATTTCTAGCCAGTTGCCCTTGGTTGGTGTATACTTTGTTCTTGCTCCAGTGTTTTTTTTGAAGGACTTTTGACCCAACTTGTTTGACCTAGTCTTTGATTCCTGATTTGGCTCCACTGACATCTGATTCTTTCCAGTGTAGATATACTTCAGTCATTGCAATGGTTAACCATGTATAAGAACAAAAAACGAGCTTCAGTTGCATCTTGTATTAGGAGTGGGGAGAATATGAGCAATTTATTGCAGATGGGAGTATATATTTTTATGATGCAGATGGTAGTTTTTGGAAACAGACTGAATTTTGGTGAATAGAGTCAATGGTGACACTAAGGCAGAGTTTGAGGTAGGGATGAGGTTGCACCACCGCCATTGAGAGAAACTATCAAATAAATGTTCAACCTTGTTTTTGTTTATATGTCCACCTCTCCTTGACCCCCCCCACCCCCACACATTGTTCTCACACTGACCCAATGAATTTTAGCCTCCACAGATAACTAAAAACTCTGAATTTTTAGTATGCTTTTTTTCTGACCCACAAGTATTTGAGTTCTTCTGTTCAGTACTGCTTCAGACTTGATAAAGCGAGACTGATTCCCAGAATTCCGATGTGTATGCATTTGATGTCTTGCCAAATGCTATATTTGCTAGGACATGTTGCTAGCGATTGAACAGGATCTGTGTTGTAATATAGTTTTACCACTCGGTGGCAGTGTTGTTACACTCAATAATAAAATATTCGAAAAAGGGTATATTTAGAATTTGCAGTTTGCTAGAATTAAAAATTAGATCATTTTGATAGTTCTTCAGACACATCATTTCAACTTTTGTCCTCATAATGCATGGTATTGCCAGAAGGAGCCACGTGAAATGATTTCTCTTTCTAATACGATATACATGTTATTAGATTACGTTCATATGAAAAATACTGAAAATAATAAACTTTTCTTTCAGATTAAATAATTCCCACTGACGCCTTACTTCCAAACGGATAAATCTGTATTTCATATTTTGAACCGGAAAAGTAATTTTGACTCATCTGGTTTATAAGGTTTATTAATAGTCACTAGAAAACAAACTGCAGTACTTGTAAAATATTTATTCAGAAATGACCTTCACATACCCTGCAGATTTTTAAGTGTATTCCTGGGAGCCTATCCAATTGTAAATTATTAAGACAAATAGGCTGCTAATGTTCTTCTTATCACCAGATTGCAGGAAAACACACAGCTTTTTTTTCTTTTAACCAACCAGAACCATTACTGGATCATCTTTTTGTGTACTGGAGGTACCCTATATTTTACAGAACAGATGATAAATTTGCTCAGAAATTACTCAGAAAATTGCTCAGAAATCATATTACTAAATGCTACTCTTTAGATATTGTTTTGTAACTTTCATTTCAAGAGCTAGAACCCAATATAAAAATATGACTTTTTTTGGAAATATTTTTCGCTGAACTCCAGATTTCCTATTCTCTCCATCTTTTGGGTAACTTTCCCTGCTCAAACACAACACTGAGATGATTCTTCATGGCAAGGCTACGAGGTCCATTCTTTTTGCTAGTCAGCATATCTAGTTGATTAACAATGAGCCACCGTATTTTATCCCGCAGACCGTATGATAGGGAGTCTGGTTGTTGCCCTAAGATAACAGAGCTAGAACACATACAAATGGGTAATATGCAGCTGTCTAAACAAGCACAACATTTTTGGAAATGTATTTTTAATCAGATACCAGTAATAATTTGGGAGATTCCTGTTAAGTGTGTTGCCAAGTAGGCGACACTATTGTAGCCGTTTTTTTAGTGGACACACGCACGGCACATGTCAATTATTACCATCTGTACGGCCTTTGTGACATTGCAATGTAGTAAAGCCTCATAGACATTTAAACAGCCAATGTAGTTTGCTAGTAAGAATTTCCAAAAATAGCCCTTAAATTGCATAAAACACCTCACCGCTAGAACCAAGTGCCTTTTCTCACTAGTTATACTCTTGGACTTCTATGCAACTTCTGAGACAGTTGATCACCCCCTACTTCTACAAACCCTTCATGCGCATGGCACCAGCTCTTCCCTGGCTCAAATCCTAGCTCTCTGACCATAGCTTTAGTGTGTCCTTCACTTGAACTTGCTCTTTGTGCCTATTGCTATCTGTTGGTGTTTCCAGGCCTCCGTTTTTGGGCCTCTGCTCTTCGCCATCTACACATCTTCCCTTGGATAACTGATATTTTCCTTTATCTTCCAATACCATCTATACATAGATGACACCCTAATCTACATTTCGTCTCCTAACCTTTCACCGTCACTGACACTCTTTCTAGAATTACATCATGGATCGCATCACATTACTTGAAGCTTAACATCTCAAAGACTGAGTTTATTGTTTATCCCATCTTATGTCCACATTGCCTGACATCTCTATTACTGTTGAAAATCCATATTAATCCACTCATTTATGATAACCCATCAGGATTATTGCAATTCCCTACTAACTGGTTTGCTCATCTCCTGCCTTTCACCACTCCAATCTAATCTAACTGTTCCTCATCCGCTGCTCCACTGTGCCAATCGCTCCATTGGCTCCCCATACCCTCCAGAATCTAATTCAAACTTCTTACCCTGACCCTGACCTGCACCCCCTAACCACCCTTTTTGTCCCTTTCATGACTTGCATTTCTCCTCTACCGTCATTACTTCTTTCCACTCCTGTATTCAGGATTTCACACAAGTTGTTCCCCTTATCTGGAATTCCCTACCTCCTTCCATCAGACTTTCTCCTTTTATAGGCAAATTTCAAAAGCTCTCTGAAAACCCACCCTTTTCAAGAAGCCTAAAACCTTTCTACCCAACATTCAGCCACCATCCTAATTAAGCCATCTGAATGACCAACAACCTCTACAGATCATCGTGACTCAATCAACTCATCCCTATCCAAGCAGTCCTCTCCTACTGTTTCACTTTCCCCTCAACCACCAACTAGATTGTAAGCCCTCTTTTCTTTATGTACAAGTTTGTTATCGTCATACCTGGGAACTTGTGGACTCTGGCTACCAAAAGCCTACCCTTGCGGCATGTGATCAAGACAGCCCACTGACATCAGTGGATGGTCCCACTGATCCCAGGGGCTTTCCTGCTGATGTCAGTGGGCATTCTCGCTGACATTGTGGAAGACACCCCCATTTAGAGGGTAAATGGGAAGGGAGGGTTACGTGCTCCCGAAACCCAGATGATTCAGGTGTTGACCCTGAACCGGAGAAGTGGCGCTGGGAGAGTTCCCAGGTATGCTAATTGTGTGTGATTTAAAATAATTTCTATAACTCAGCTGGCACTCTATAACTAAATGTAATGCAGTTTCAAAGATAGGATATTGAGAGTTTAAGGATACTTTTATAATTATTTTACTTTGTAGACTGGCATGATCAGTATGGTGCTCAGAGGACAAATTCAAGGAAGGACCTTTTGAAATGTTTTTAGTATCATCAAAAAATCATGAACCGGACTTAGTTGATTAATGCAACCTGTGACATAAGGAGGGAATGCGGGAGGCAACTATGACAACCTTTCATTGGCATGCTACGTAGGACGTGGAAATAATAGAGTGTTGATTTGCTTTATTCTTTTTTTTTTCATTTAATGTTCTGTAAAATAACAGTGCTGGCATTAGAACAGCTGATTTTTCCTATCGCACGAGGCTGATTTCAGGGCAAACGTTCAGCTAATCTCAGCTAACAGGATCTAACCCAATGTGTGATCCTGGACAATATTTTGCTTACTAGTAAACACTGTGAAATCAATATCAATAGCAGCGCAGGGAAGCACAATTTCATATGTTGTTGGCAGATTTCAAGCACAGATTGAATTAATTTCTATGCACTTTACGTTGAAAGTACGTCCGTACAATATTCCATAGCGGCCCCTTGGTTTGCTTATGGATTCTGTATACTCCTGTATTCAACTCATGTAGCTTCAAACGTCTCTAGAGCTACAGACTACATGTAATGTCTGTTGGCTATTTCAGGTTTTATTGATTATTTGGTATAATTTTAGATAGTAGCAGGAAATTGATGGACTGTAGTAATAAACTACTGAATAAGGTTCAGGAATCATTTAATGACGGTAATATTTTTTTTTTTCAAAAATATTGATTCGAAAAAAAATGTTGACATCGTTAAGACATATGTGAAATGATAAAACATTAGGAAACTGGGTTATATATTTAGGGATTATCATTATCTTATAAAAGGCCACAGCATAACGTTCATGAGATTTGTTGAATTAAAGAAGTTAGGTATCTATTTTACGCAATCATACATATGACCAGAGAATACATTTTGCTAGCATTTATGACCAGTGGACAGCGAACAAACAGCTGAACTAATATAATGTGTTTATGTACCAAACCAGGACCCTCTATTCTTGCACTTATATTCTAGCAGTCATAGCTGTATGATTGCAGTCATCTAATTTAGGGCTCCTCATTTTGTCATGAGCCATACACGGCTTACGTTACTTTATAGGCAATCCGGCCAATACATAATCTAATCAATAAACATAAATTGGGGAAAAAAATAGGTGATGCGTGACATGATTTCAGCTCGTTGAATTTTAAAGGGCAAGCCCTGGAAACTTGGACTTGCAAGAAGTCCTGAGCTGGTCCTGTAGAAGATGTTGAGCTTGCAAGATAACTTGCATGAAACCTCCCCCTGATGAATGATCTATCGTACAGGGCCAGCTCTTCTTTCCAGACAAGGTCAATGGCCCATTCTAAACCATAGTGAGGGCTGAAATTACTCCAATTTTACCTAATAGCCCCCCTTCAAAATATTATCCATAAATATTTAAAAATATCAATGAAATCGGAGTGTCTATCACTAGAACAGTACATATTCATGGGAAATAGTGAAAAACTAGTAAAAACATGAAATATTGTCATAGTAATTATTCTTTTTTTTTGTTGTGTGGCATTTCTAGACTTAGAAATACCATCAATTAATTCTGCAAGTTTATGTAATTCCTTTGTCTTTTTTAATTACTATTTGTTTCAATCTGTTATATATTCCATGCAGATAAGTACAGCCAGTGTCACCGAAACATCTAATTTCATGCATTCAACAAAAGGTGCCTTTTTGTGAACTCAAATAATTAATGTTAACAAAACTAATTTCACAAAAAGAATCGTCTCTGTGTGTCTGTGATATATATTCATACTAATTCAAAACTAATTCAGAAAATGGATTACATTTGTAAAACAAAGCTATTCCTTTCTCGACAATGATCCTTGATGATATTCGCACCCTGCATACGGCCATTTATTTCACAAACTTTTCACTTGAAGACGAGGTTGGTTGGTAATAACATCTTTGATTGTCTATGGGTCCTCCGCAGAGCTGTCCAATATCTTCTTTTATAATGCATTAGGTATTTAATCTAAGTAATACATATTTAAAACCCACAGAGTTATTTAATCTTACTTATCTTAATGTTTAACTGAAGCCTCCTGGATGTTTGAATACCGTAGCAATTAAGTCAATGTAGCATTTGATATCATCACAGATATACATGGATGCCACAAATAGTGTCCAACGTGTCTCTAGATTGTAAGCTCCTTTGAGCAGGGCCCTCCTCACCTGTTGTCTCCGTTAGTCAATTTGTTATGTTACATACTACTTGGTATGTCCTGTCTACCCATTGTACAGTGCTATGGAATTTGATGGCGCTATATAAAACAATAAATAATAATAACGTCCCCAACAGAAGCTACATATTGCTGAAAGGGCCACTTCACATATGAGGTGTCTGACATCTGCGTAAGCTCACTGCTTTACTGTCTCCCCATTGTACAGCGCTACAAAATATGGCGCTATATAAAACAATAAATACTAATAATAATAGACATAAAAGGTGGTAACCATAACGGTGACCTAAACACTGATGACATACAGTATACGTCACAAAGGTGAAAGCATTTAGTCAAGATGGCGCAGTAACTGATAAAGGATGCCTGCTAGTAATGGGGCATACTTCATGTAGAAGAGTACTTCTAGTATAGTAAAAGACACCTTAATGATAAAACAATCACACCTACGATGACCTAAATTATTAGTGCTTATGAATACTCAGTATAGACTGTACCCTGCGAGAAGTGACTCTGTCTCCATTTTTCTTTTCATGCTTTTAGAATGTTTGCTGGATATAAGTGTATCACTGTGTTCCACATACCTAAATGTCCCGATAGACATGGAAAGACGTGTGGACATAAACTAAATTGTGTAAATATATTATTATTTTGTAGAAAATCATTATTCAAGAGTCTGAGACTGAGATGTAATATTAGGGTTTTTACTTTACTGAGAAGGTGGTAGATGAGTAGAACAGCCTCCCAGTAGAAGTCATAGCGGTTAAAACAATGAGGGAATTTAGATGTGCATGGGATGGGCATATGACTGTTTGGAATCTAGGATGAGGTCAAGGGCTTATTAAGGTTTGAGTCTTTACAGCAGAAGGAATGAGCAGGTTAGATGGGCTGCTATCAAATTACCATATTTGCTCGATTATAAGACGAGGTTTTTTCCAGAGCAAATGTTCTGAAAAATACCACTCGTCTTATAATCGAGGTCGTCTTCTAATCAGACCTCAAAAAAAATTCTGCTGGGGCCAGGCTGCTTACCGGGCTTTGGTAGCGAGCAGCGTCTCTGCTTCTAGCAGCAGGAGAACAGGAAGCTAGCAGCGTCCTCACATAACTCTACCTCCACCCTCCTTCCTCTGGGGGCGGGGCCAGAGAAGTTGCTCGCACAGCCGGGCCCCTGCAGAAGTCTTCGATTAATGTGTGTGTATGTGTGATTAATGGAATGAATGAGTATTTAAATGTTTGTGAATGAGTGTGTGTGTGATAGCATGGATGTGTAAGGGAGGTGGTGGTGGTAGCATGGCATAGGGAGGCTGTAATCCCACTACTATCATCCCCAGGTTCCAGCATGTACTGGCTGCCTTGGCTTGATAGGAGTGTGATTGCTGTTAGCAGTTATATATTTATATATATATCTATATATCTATATATATATATACCTCCAGAAATGCATTTTAACCCCCTATATGCCACTCAGCCCCATGATATGCCTTTTAACCCCCTATATGCCAGAGTGGCATATAGGGGTATAAGGCATATCATGGGACAGAGGGGTATATAGGGGGTTAAAAGGCATATCATGGGGCACAGTGGTATATGGGAGGGTATAAGACATTTCTGGAGGCAGAGTGGCATATAGAGGGTTAAAAGGCATATCATGGGACAGAGTGGCAAATCGGGGGGTATATGGCATTTCTGGGGGCAAAGTGGCAAGCCTGGGGGCAGATGTACATAACTGGGGGGGTCAGGTAGGCAAATAAAAGGAAATAAAAAAATATATATTTTTCTCAATCATAGCTTTTATTAAATATGAAAAAATAGTTTACATGAATTAATATTTACTAGTAAAACTTTTCCTATAGGGTAGTCTTATATTCAGGCTTTTTGTTTTTTTCCTAAATTAATATTTTGATTTTGGGGAGTCGTCTTATAATCAGGGTCGTCTTATAATCGAGCAAATACGGTATATGCTTCAATTAATTAAATAATGATATTGGTATGATATTAAGGTGGCACCTCTCAACCCCACTAAAATATGAAAATGTGCCAGCCAATCACTATACCTCTTCCATTGTTCCACATGGCCATAGCGGGTGTAGAAAGTGAATGAGGAGCCCAGAGGTCCTCACCCTTATATTTACCATCCTACCACCCGTCTTGTTATGGATATGGGCCCAAGTATAGGAAGTCGGAGGTCTTGAAGGGCTTCTGACTTTGGGATGCAAGAAGGAATTTTAGAACACAGCAGTAACTCTCTGCTCCTTGTTTATGCAATTATCATACATTATCCATTTAATATACATGATGAATAAGGGCCTGAGCAAGTATGCTGATTTTTTATTTATAACCAGTTTGCAGCAGGCTTTTGATAATCATATCTCTGAGTGGTTTACCACCAGGTGATTAATTAAAAATTCATGATGATCTTTGACCGGCTATTTGACAAGATAATTTAGCATATTTTTAACATTTACATTGTACATCTTTGTCAGAATATGTAGAGATGTACATGGTAAAAAAGAAAAAGCAGATGAAGTAGAATTTAAGGTAAAAAAATGAGAAACAATAATATAATATACATTGTATGTGTTAATCAGCAGTAGCATTTCGATTCCAAAAATCAGATCTTCGCAGGGCCCTGAATGCATCACCAAAAGTCTAAATCTGAATTCTGAAACCCATTTCAATAATATTTCATATAATTTCATAACCCCCTCCTCCAGAGACTAGCAGTATGTACGCATAAATTAATCATGATATACTGTAAGTATATAATATAACATCGAGAATCACTGTGGGGCTGTTACACGCTGCTCTGGTCAGGAACTCTAAACTCTTGCATTTCCTCTGACATCATTCCATTGCAGATCCACCTACACAAATCATCTTTCATGTTTCTATGGATTGTTTCTACTACTTACATCACATTTCATCATAACCCGTTTGAGCACAGGTTATCAAGACCCTTAGTCACATTGCCCTTGTGCTTTGCACCCTTTCTTCATGGCTATATGTCATACACTTTCTCGCTTATTTAGGTGATTTATTAAGGCTATATTGACTGCAAACGATCTTTATAGAAAATATAGAATTTGATGGCAGATAAGGACCATTTGGCCCATCTAGGGCAGCCGTTTTAACTGATGTAAAGACTCAGACCTTAATCAGTCCGTGGTCTCAGATTAGGATAGTGTTATGCCTATCCCATACATGTTTAAATCCCCTCTCTGTTTTAGCCTCTACTACTTCTGCTAGGAGACTGCTCCACTTATCTACTACTTCGTATTATAATTATGTTTTTTCCAACTGTGTTAGAGCAGACAAGACTTGGACAATCAACTTTTGCAGCCATTCAGATGTGTTGGAAAAATGCCTCATTCAATTTTTTATTGAAAGTTTTACCTTCCAATGGCCTTCAAGAATAAGCTTTGGAGAACACTGTCAAAGCTTTCACAATCAACATAATATCATTCGTCATCTTACCAGACAGTGACATAGCTTGACTTATTGCATCTATCCTACCTAATTATTGCATTCAATCACGAGAAAGCCGCTCAAAGCAAATAAGATGGATGGACTTAGTCATTTGTATATTATGTAATAAAACACATCAGACCGAGTAATTATATTGGGAGCGCTAATGATCAGTCTTCACATAAAAAAAAAGTAACTTGGCATTATCAAAAACAAACAGACTAAAGACTCAAGATATGTTTTAGGAAAAACAGCCTCCCAAAACATAACATTTTATTACGCTACACTCACACCATAAGGATTTAGTTGGTATGTTTGGCAGCCATTCTTAGAATTTCCCAATGATTTTGATGGAAATATATTTTTTTCCAAATATAACTTGACTTCTGTTACAACACACAAATAGGGTGACCGCATCAGCCATGTTTTCCATGTTGTCGGTGTGAGGGGCTGTTTTACCCTACAGAAGCTGAAGTCTGTGGCAAAAGATAAATTCATTTATTACATTATTTCCAATCCTGGTCCCCTCATTTCACTCCTTAACCCATACAAAGGTGTCCTAAGCCCAATCAGCTGCCACCAAAGAAACACAACAACTTAACAAAAGGGGAAAATAACATGGGGGGGGTGAAGCATGGAGGTCATAAGAAAAGGAAGGTAAAAGGTGATCCCTTTAAAGTTTTGTTTGCCGCTTATAACCAAAACAATGTTGTTTGGAGGTACAGCAGTCCTGACAAGTTACATAACATGCACTCTAAAGTTCTCCAGACATGTTGGAGAGAGTGTGGTGAAAAGAGGACAATATTACAGATCTTATAGTCCTGTGCCAGGGACAGTGATGGCGATTAAGCCCCACCCCCTAGCAACCAATTAAGCCCCAAGTGACAAATGTGGCTCTGCCCCCTTGTGTGTGTTGAAGAGAAAGGACCAGTTAAGATGGATGACCCTCACTGATCTCCATGGTCCATCTAAAGAATACCCCATAGACAACATGTCCTGCTTGGAAATGACTGTAAAGCAACCTAAACCGGGCAAGAGAGAGCTAGCAAGTTTAAGTGGGATAATCGCTCAGTAACTGAACAGCGTAAAAGCAACTGACTACCATTTTACTGTGCTGAATAAACCACCTGTGGTGAAGTTAAACTCCTGAGTCTGAGTCTAACTAGTGACCTACATCTAAAGGTCTCAATTATTCTGCATGATTCATATAGAAATTGGCCAAGAGTACAAGCAGACATAACAGAATGATTTACAGGTTTTAGATGCGGTACCAGTGGTAGCTGTACTTGGTCTTATTCCTCTCCATTCACATAGGCAAATGGGATACATTTGTCAATACGTCCAAAACCCATCCTTAAATGTAGTTAAAGACATTATACTAAGAATAAGGCAAATGGGGTACTTAACTCACTCTATAGCCTTTGATAGGACATGGGCTCCTTGGTCACTGCCTGTGAAAAATGTAATTTTTATTTTCGGATTTAATCTTATATTTTGTTTGTGGTGACAAGTGTTGATGTTTTGAAAAAGGGTCTCTGTAAAAGATGTTTTACATTTACACATGGCCGGGATGCCAAACTGTAGTGTTTGAGGTTGCTTTTGGGTTTGTTTCTTTTTGTGTACCATGTAAAAGGATATTAGATTATTTTCTGTGGTGATATGTTTACATTCATGTGATATGTTTACATTGATGAAATGTATAATTGTAATGTATAGTATGGAATGTGTTTATTTGACGTGCACTTGTAATGGCAAAATTCTAGAAGGTACTGTTTCATGCTTTAACGATGTTTGACACTAACTTGCATCTCTGTACCCGATTAGTGTTTTTGTGGCAAATATTTTCTTTGCCAGCACCTAGCTCCAAAGCTTGCTAGAACTGTGTTCAGCCGTACACATCTCCTGTTAGCTAAAACACACATGTCGTATACCTACTCACCACTAGTTGGCAGTAGTGCACGCAAGTGTTCCAGGGAGCCAAATGAGACCCCCTGTGCAGATGCAACCCTTTGATCTCAATGGAAGTGCTTCAAGCAGCCATAATTGGAGGGAAAATGGGATCACAGATGGAGGTGATGCACTGCAGCTCAAGAGCTGTAGCTTCCCCCTACGGTAAGGACTTTTTTTTCTCGCAGGTTAAAGAATGCATATTAACTTAGTTACAAAGTATTTTAATAAACATTCATCATTGGTGGGTGTGAACTGGACACTTAACTGTCCATATAATTATTGTTGCACATGTTTAGCATATTGAGCCGCAAAACGTAATGCTTAAGAGATGTAAAATTATACTGCAGCACAATAGAATGCAGTAGCGTACCTAGCGGGGGGGCGGTCCGCACCGGGTGCCGCTCATCAGGGGGGTGCCAACTTGCCGGCACCTGGCACCCCTCCAGAGACGGACAGTAATGTCCGCCGCTGGAGGAGCAGGCTCGCAAGAGAGCGGTATCGGAGGTCTTTAACAGACCTCCGGCTCCCTTGAGTGATTTTAAGCCGGTTCCCTTGAACCGGCTTAAAATCACTCAAGGGAGCTGGAGGTCTGTTAAAGACCTCCGATACTGCTCCCTTGCGATCCGCGCGGCAACTGCTGCTGTGCGCCGGGGTTTGTTGTCAGATCCCGGCGGCACTGAAGCCGCGCCCACAGTGCCCTCTGACCCGGAAGAAGACAGAAGAGGAAGACTGCTGTAAGAAGAAAAGACTGCTGTAAGACGAAAAGAGGTAGAAAGGAAGGTAGGAAATCATTCAGTAAGACACAGTGACAGTGACAGTGAGAGTGGATTGGTATATGTGTGGAATCTGTGGATTGGTATATGTGTGGAATCTGTGGATTGGTATATGTGTGGAATCTGTGGATTGGTATATGTGTGGTTTGGTATGTGTGGAATCTGTGGATTGGTATATCTGTGGATTGGTATATGTGTGGAATCTGTGGATTGGTATATGTGTGGAATCTGTGGATTGGTATATGTGTGGATTGGTATATGTGTGGAATCTGTGGATTGGTATATGTGTGGATTTTTTATATGTGTGGATTGGTATGTGTGGATTGGTATGTGTGGAATCTGTGGATTGGTATATGTGTGGATTGGTATATGTGTGGATTGGTATGTGTGGACTCTGTGCATTGGTATGTGTGGATTGGTATATGTGTGGAATCTGTGGATTGGTATATGTGTGGATTGGTATATGTGTGGATTGGTATGTGTGGAATCTGTGGATTGGTATATCTGTGGATTGGTATATCTGTGGATTGGTATGTGTGGAATCTGTGGATTGGTATGTGTGGAATCTGTGGATTGGTAAGTGTGGATTGGTAAATGTGTGAGAGTGATGGGTATTATGCTGTACCATTTCCAATGTCTTTTTCATTATAATTATGCTCTAAAGTACATCATAACTCCCATCACTCTATACTGTTCCATACAGTGGCAGAGCTGGGAGACAGAGGCCTTGCACCCCCACCACAGGACTCCTGAAAGGTAAGTGAACTTCAAAGGGGGCAGAGGGTAGATAGTTAGGAGGGGGTAGATAGGGAGAAGGGAGTGAGATGGGGGGATAGGGCAGAAGGGGGTGAGAATGGGTAGGTAAGGAGAAAGGAGGGTAGCAAGAATATTGAAATAAAGAGTCAGAATGAGAGAGAGAAAATGAATGGATTAATATGTGGATGAATTGTGTGAATGAGTGAGAGAATTAATGAATTTGTGAAAATGCATCAATGAATATGTGTAAATAATTTTTGTGAAAGAATAAATGATTGTGTGAATGAATTGTGTGAATTAGTGAGTGACTGTAAAAGTGTTTGTGTTAATCATAGGTGTATAGTTGATTTGTCAAAAAGGCAAAGATGGTATAAGCAGGGTATTTATGGGACAAAAATGGCACAGGCAGGGTGTTTATGGGACAAAGATGGCACAGGTAGCGTGTTTATGGGACAAAGATGGCCTACACTCGGAAGTTTGGGAACAATGCTGACTCATGCTGGGCTGTTTGGGGGCAAAGATGGCACGTCCTATGTGCGTGTAATTTGGGTGCTGGTCAGGTTCTATGTGGGCAATGTGGACGCTGTTTTTTTTGGAGGGTTATTAAAGAAAGCACTATTATATGTTCAGTAAATGTTATTTAAACATGTTTATTTTACTTATAAGTTATTTATTTTTTCAGATTTCTTGTTGTTTACAGTTGACATACAGTTTACAAATTGGTGCAATAAATATTCTTGCCAACATAATTTTGTAGATGTCTTTACATTTGGGGGGGGGGGGTGCCACTTACAGGATCCGCCCCGGGTGCCAAATACTCTAGGTACGCCCCTGATAGAATGTATATAAATTCCTTTTGAGAATCTTAAGGCAATGTAAACTATGTAAAAACATTTGGTTTACTAAGATAATTAAATTGTTTGTGATAACCGTAGTAACTTGGAGACTTCACAAAAAAGACATGTCAATAACAAAGTGTTATTGTAAGTGTCTACATTATAATCACAATACTTTGATTTCATTGCCTCTACTAATGATTTGTTTGATTGTCTAAAGCTTTTAATTGCTTTGTTAACTGGAGATCATGGTTGCTCATTTCCTTATTACTCTATTTTTTTGTGACTGAAACTAGTTACTCTTTAAAGGCAACATCATCCCACAAATTATTATTATTTTTTGTTTCTTTACCTAATTTGAATAGATATCTAATGTACTTGTGCACTCCTATCAAACCTATTTTCTCTTAATCACCTGTAAATTATATTGCTGATTGAATATTTGAATATATGCTGACGAAAAGTGATATCATACCATATTAATACACATGTTATTAATATGTATTCCTTTATTCCTTTATCATTTATGTATTTTACCAGGGTATTGTCACTGTGAACATCAGGGCCGGCCTTAGGGGTGTGCGACCTGTGCGGCCGCACAGGGCGCCATGGCAACAGGGGCACCTGCCCGGGACTTAAATTAAAACATCGGGGGTTTTTTTGTTTTGTTTTTTTTTTTTACTTTATTTAACATCCCCCATGTTAAATAAAGTTTTTTTTAACTTTATTTAACACAAGGGATGTTAAATAAAGTTAAAAAAAAAAACCTCGCAAGAGGAGTAGTCCGCACAGGGCGCCAGAACACTTAAGGCCGGTTCTGGTGAACATCTATATTCAGTTTGTTGAAAGTTAAAAGGGAAATCCTTAGCATTGATGAAAACTTATTTTTATCCAATTTGTTCCAATAAATGTCCTTCATGTGCAGACCTGGTGGCTGCGATTGTCCTTCATGTGATATTTTGGGTAACTTTTTCTGCTGTAACACCACCCTGAGCTGATTCTTTATGGCAATGCTAAAGTCCGTTCTTACATAAACCTTCATTAGTCGGTGACTGAGCCGTTCTATTATTTTTTTTTACTTCAAGACGGTATGATAATGAGTGTTTGGGCTAATATACTGGGATTTTCTTGCTGAATCTAGAATGTGGACAATTAAGGGTGTAGCATCCACTCTGGAGTTGAAACCAACTGGGGAAGACACCTGACCTCACTTTACTCCTGGAAGAAGATGGAAAACTGGAGGAGGATTTTGGAAAAATTCCCAGGTATAGGGATTATTATTTAGATTTATTTCATGTTGAACTACAATAGAAAATAATACAGGGCTTTAAAATACTGAAATATTTTTTGCAAGCTTTAATACATCTAGAAATCTAATCCCTTAGGAAGATCATATTTGCAAACCAAATCAATACAGCTACAACTCAAGCTGTCCTTATTAATTAAGCTGTACGGTTCACTGCAAGTCAAATAGCCACAAGTTATAAAGCAGAAGCCGCTTGCACATCAGATAGATTTGTTGAAAATATCTTCATAAATCATTTGACATCCAAAGAAACATGTTTTGTTTCAGGTCACTTTGTGATGATAATTTAAATTGTTGCATCTTCTTTAAGAGCATGTTTAGTTCGTATTGTTTTAAAAAAAGTGGTTTATTGTATTTTCGGTATGTCATGACATGTTTTTTCTATACTTGACTATTTATTTTTAATAAAAATTGAAGCCCCTGTTGACTCCCCAGGTTTAGGTCTGTTTGAAGAATCTGGACTAACCCAAGGGGCAATTGCTCCTCTGCCTTACAGTACAGTCCAGATTCTTTTAACATGATGAAGACAGGCTCCATGTTAGAATGTGTGTTGTAGTCTGTATGTAAGTATGTGTGTTAGTGTTGGTGTGTTTTAATTTGTGTTTGCATTAGGTAGAGGAAAGGGTAGGGGCACTTGGCGTTACTTGCCCCATAGTTTCTATCTGACACTAACTGCCAGGATGCCAGACCCCACCTCTATTCATGCACTAGCATGTTACACTAACGGGTTAATGAGTCAATTGCATGGATGGGTTTGGACTGGGATTCATAGCCTGGCCACTAGGGGCTGCATTTTTTCTACAAGACTCTTCCTAAAAGCCTGATGTTCGAGGCCCCACCTTCTTATAGAATTCTACAGATCCATTTAGTGGCTAAAAGGCTGGTATCTCACTGACACAGAGCGATACTATAAGGGTTCGATCTCGAGTCCTGCTACTAGGGAAGAAAGCACTGGTACCTCTTGTGTCCTACACATGCACAGATGCAAAGCACATCTATACAGCTGCCGTATGATAACAAGATGAGTGTTTCTAAGTGAAACACTGCTGGTCTAGTGGAATGAGTATCAAGAAATATTATTGTCTGGTGTGACAATTTTTCCATGGTATGAATTCCACCATCGTTATTCTAAAAACATTGTGGAATCTATTGATCAATGAACTTGTGTCAAGAAATAAGATCACTCATGATTACAATAAAAGAATGAAAAAAGTGATTGGTGTTTTCAGTTGTTTCTTTATAAACCTTTCGAGTTTATTTACAGATATATGTTAAAATATTGATAATATATTCATAAAATGTCCTAGTGATTTAAGCAGTAAATCTGTAAGCAGATAAGCCAAATTAAAAGCCACCACTGTGAGAACGAAGCATCAGTACATTCTGTGATACTGCTCCCCGGAGATCAAGGAAAATTACTACGAAGCTGCTTAATGTTCTTATAAACAAGACAATCAGGACACGAGTGGTAAACAAAGCCAAGCCTTCAACTGGTATTCTTTATTCACAGGATACAGCCTGTGCCAAAACAAGAATAAAAATGTCATCTTTGTACATTGTTACTACATGTTTCTGGCTGACACCCAGCGGAGGGTGACAATAAGAATCACATTCCATTAGATGGAGATTTGACAATAGTGTCAGTTAGAATGAGGGTGATTGAGATACCCAGAGACTCTACTTATTAAATATACATAGGTTTCCAAAAAATGCATTAGCCCTTAATACTATCAGGAGGTAGTTAGGAGATGCACTTATTTTGTTGTATCATATGATATTTATTATGTAACTAGTTCATCTTTCTTCATAAATAATTTCTAATGTGCATAAATAATGTAAACGGAACTTGAATTCATAATATACAAAATTCTCTCTTCTTTTATGAAATAGAGAGACAGTATCAAATGCTTGATTCAGTGAAGTGGCGTCACATTCAGCGCTGTGGTTCTAAATACAACTGACCTCTAATTCAGGTCTCCTGGTTTAGAAATATAATGGGAAAAAATTACAACTACAGTTAGCCTTAGGATTAAGCTTGACTGTCATATAATTCTATGGTTATTATGATTTTATTATTTATTGTTTTATATAGTGCCATCATATTCAGTAGTGCTGTAGACTGGAGTTATGGTGTATTACACAATAGTGAGGGGATTATAAGTAGGCTCTACCCTTCCCCCTCAAATTTATTTTTTATCTTCTCTGAACCCAACTGCACAAGGGGTAGGGAAAGTTTGACGTTGTTGGCCCAACCCTAGTTAATAGGGGCAGCAATGTATTTTTGGTGGCAATAACAGTCACTCTGCAAAATCTCCTTGGCGATCAGGCCCACCAGCGCGCCGCTCCTCAATGTCCCAGCTACAAAGATTTCTGAACAAGTTGTCCTATTGAGAACAGTACAGAGCTGGCACAGCCTCCACAGGATGCAATAAAAGACAAAGAGCACCGGGATATGATGTCATACCCTGGCGCTTCACAGGGAGAACAATGGCTGCAGAGGGACAACTGAGGGTGTTTGCCTAGGCCCGCACCCCAGATAAATACTCAGATAAATACTGAAAAAGGGGTCTGGGGGATTTTATTTGTATCAAGTTTTACAAGTTTCAGGTAAGGACTTGTTTTTAGCGATATTTAGCATTCAAATCGTCTGTGTGCCTACACTTCCACACGTTTTATGTTATCACCAACATGGGCTGCATGTGCTGTCTGCATGTACAACTGCATATATATGATATATTTACCATGCACTGTTATTATTATTACAGCCCCCTTACACACACACACACGTGAAACGAAATGGGCAGACGCCCAGATAAAAAGTAACAAGGGTTCTATAAGAATAGGAACCTGGGATTAACACTTAGAATTTCTTTATATTTTGACAAGGGGCCGTAACATCAAGAAATTCCAACAGATTATTTTACTTTTTGTTTTATGTAAGTTTTCTGTGTTTTATACTGTTTTGTATGTATTTCTGTATGTCTCTTTTACTATTATTTTTGTAAAGCACTGTGACTATTTTTGTCAAATTAAATATAAATTAATCTGCTCTGTCTTTTTATGTTTTAAATTTGAACCCCTAGCTCCTGGGGATAGCCATGGTTATCACGTTACCATTTCTTATAATATAGAAGTGCTATTTTTTTTTAACTAAATTGAGTTTTTCCATAGTTTGACCAGTTCAGGGGGTTACTGAAGCCTCCTTAGGTAATTTTAAAAACTTAACTAGAACTTGGTGGTGGCAGCGAATAGTTTGGGAGTCGCGGGGTGAACAGGTTTTGGGTTAAGGTATAGATGCTCTTGGCCCTGCGGGGAGACCGGCGTCTGAACCTATGGGCTGGTTTTTTTTGCCATTAACCCTTTTCACGTCCATGTTCCCCTTAACTTCACTTTGAGGGCCTCTTGTGCTGTGTTAGTTTTGGGGCATCCATGACAGTGTCCTCCACTAATATTGGCATCCTTGGTAAATATGTGCAAGAAGGCTGTAAAAAAATTTATTTTTTTTGTTGTTTAACCCTTTGATCTTTTCTAAACAAAAAATATACACAAAAATACTCTGCTCTCATGGATATCGAACAATTTGCCTGTACATACCCTATCTGAACAGTACAGAAAAAAATATGCTAATTGTGGTGGTACACTAAAAATGAAAAAGAAGAATCGTAGTTTACCAATCATAAGAAAAAAAGCTGCAGAATCCTTTCATAAGCATTTGCTCACCCACAAGTTATATATATATATATATATGTGTGTGTGTGATATACTTATCGCCCGTCGGCTCCAGGGCTGGCTCTGTGAACAAAACAGCTGGGGGTCCATTCATGTGTGCATGTGCTGAAACCGCGCCTATTGATTTTAATGTGGGAACATTTCCTACTACTAATTGTCTGCTTCGATTTTTATTTTTGAAGAATGCATATTAATGTACCCACAGAGTACGTTAATACACATTCTTCTTTACTGGCATAGTCAGGGACAGTAAACTTTAAAAATATTAGTTATTATAGGGTCCTGGAAGATATGAATTTAACACCTGTGCTCTACACAACACACCGTCCCCCTGAGAAAAGGGAAAAAAACCCCTTCCACGAACATTTCTGTGTGTGTCATCAGTATTTGTAAAGATATACATTAAAATAAGAATAAGCAGCTGCAAAGCCTGGATTCTTCATTCCTGGCAAACCAAACCTGAAAAAGTTGCAGACAACTGTGTGAATTGAACAAATATATCTAGTTAGTAAAATCCAATAAACGTAACAGCTTGTAATAAGACTGTATATATTGGCTGATGGTAAGTTATTCTGTCCTGAGGCATGTTATTGTTTTCCATAAACAAATTAGAGAACCTGCCAGCAGAACTTACAGCCATATTTTTATTCTCCGAAACGCCGCATTAAGGCATTTATGTCCTCCTCGTGTTATTATCTGTGCCTTTTTGGTTTTTTTCTCTGTGACATCAATAAACACAAAGAGCATTGACAGCCTGGTAAATATTTCAGTTCCTTAGATCTTTTTTATGTTAAAATATTACTAAACTACATGGAAAGCTTATCCTAATGTATGGCCAAGCCTTTACTGTTCTAGCAGGGGGCCCTTTCATCCTCCCTTCTGTTACCCCCCCCCAGCTCAACTCCCTTGCCTTTCTCTTCTTATTGTCCCCATTACAATCAACCGTGGGTGATGGCAGCCTGTGCCCACAAGTCCCCACTGGCATTTGTAGCATCTTCCATACAAACACAAACAACCACAATACATGCTATGTGTGCAACAAACTCACTGACATTCTCATTTCTAACCACCTCAGCCTTCTTTCCCTTAGTGAAAAAAAATATATATGACGGCTCACACCTCAGCCACACTCCTAGACATGGATTCAAACAGTGAGGGGGTATTGGAATCCTTCTTTCCCTGCTGTACCTTTCAATGTTTGCCACCATTTCCCTCTCTCTCATTGCCATCTTTTGACGTACACCCTATCAGTCTGTTCTCTCCACTTGCTGTGCAAGTTACTGATCTACCGAACTTCTGGCCCCACTTCCCAATTCTTTGCTCACTTTGCTCCATTGGTCTCTCACTTTCCTTCACCACCCCTACACTAGTCCCAGGAGACTTCAATGTGCTAATTGACGACCCATCTTCCTCTGGTGCTGCTAAACTACTATCACTCCCCTCTTCTTTTGGTCTGTCACGGACCACCTCCCTCACATGTTGTGATGGCCAACAAATTAACCTGATCAATCTCACATCTTTATAGAAGGAATGCTGGTTTGGGAATAGGAACTCCAGGAATAGACACTGTCCGTCAGTAGATCCCCATTGGCTTGGGGCAACTGCTACGAACAAGCCTTCTGTGTGTGCAGTGTATAGAACCTCCCCATTGAATGCATATATTAATACATACATTAATCAGAAAATTGACAATGAGAACAAAAAGACAGTTGGTACCAGTAAAGAGGAAAGTGGCTTTAACACACACTAACCTCCACTTAAAATCAGGTTTCTATATCAAGGCAGTGAAAGGACGCTATATTGACACCTTCCAAAAATTGGTTGAGAAAGATATTAAAATCATTGATGAAAAGGAACATAAGGACAATCTAAATAAAAAAGAGAGAAGGGCTCCAAAAGAACTGTTATGATGCCAGAATAACTATTAAAGCAGCAGATAAAGGGGGAGGTATGGCAGTTATGAATATTACGAACTATGGCAGCAAATGCTATAGGCTACTTAATGATCCGACTCAGGACAACAACTTTAGGATGAACTCCTGGATCTTGTACAAATTGGCCTTAAGCCAATGTATTAAAGAAAGGATTTGCTTATATATATATAATTAATATCCCAGAATGCCTATTTTTATCAGTTGTCGAATATTCACAAGTCCCTGCATAACCCTCCTGGATGCCCAATCATTTCAATTATTCAATCTCCAATTTATCACAGCATATCAATAACTTCAGTCAATGTGAAGTACAGAAATTAAAATCCTACCTTAAAGATACAAAACCAAGCAATCAATACTCTGTTTGGAAAGATGGATGCACATTAGTAACGGTAGATGTCAGTTGGTTATAGACTGTGATTGAGCATCTACAAGGACGTGAGTCTGTCCAGTACTCCCTTGCCAAATACTCTGATCTTAAAAATAATCAAATTGAATTTATTATTTCCTGTGTGGAAGCTGTAGTGGTGATTTTTCTTTGCGGAAATAGGGTACGGCCATGGGTAACAGGTTGGCTCCTAGTTATGCAAATCTTTATATGGGCAAATGGTAAGATGGATTTATTTGGTCCAATTCCCCACTGGGAGCAAACCAGGTACTCTGGAAGTGTTATATAGACAATTGTATTATAATTTGGAAAGGGGATCAGTTTAGTCTTGATGCTTTTATCAGATGAAATATAATATATACCATCTATTTGAGTTTTTGAATTTAGAGATTTATGTTAAGAATTACAATTTACGTACCCAAACATTTAGAAAAAAATGTGGCCTCTAACAGGATAATTCCGTATAATGGCCACTGTTACTATCTGTGGCTAAACAATGTCCCATTTGGACAGTCCAGGTGATTAAAACGGAATTGTTTAGAACCTTCAGAATTGGCGACCCAATTGACCCAAAAAGGGATATTCAAAGAAATTATTAATCAACGCTAGATCCAGGATAGAACCACCCCCTAGGGAAAATACTCTCAAGCCAAGACCCACAAAGCCTAAACATTGACTTTGAGCTAAAGGTATTTTTAGAAGATTAAATAGATTTTACACCTTTTCAAAAAAATATATATATGTATATATTTAGATATTAATACATTTAGATATTTATATATTTTTTCATTTTTATCCAGAAATGTTATTGCTACACTTTTACCTATATTTATACGTATAGTTTGCACTGGTCTGAACCTCTGTAGACTGCTGATAAGACAATTCCAACTCTATTATTAATACTTCAGTATTATTACTAAATTAATTTACCCAGTTATTGTTTCATGGATTACTGTGTTTTTTATGGTTTTTTATGTGCAACACATGAATTGGGTACTCATTTATATATATGTTTTTTGCATTAATTTATATTATTATACAAAATGTTCCAACAACGAAGTATGTTCCGACTTACTCTTAAAAAAGACCTAAAAAGGATACTTTTTGTAAAGAAAAACAAAAAATTACATTTCATTTCAACAAAACGTTTCATGAAACCTACTGCATTGAATTTTTCATCCTTACCTATAAAACTGTGAATCTCTATTTGATTACTAGAATTCTCAATAATTGCATTTTATTTGCCATGCACATTTTCAGTAAAATATCAGATAAAAAATCATTGCTTTGAATGCAATGATTACATTTGTGGTATTTCATCATTTGCAGAAAACACATTAAAATACTTGGATGGTATGAATATGCTAATACAGTCTCTTCTACATTTGCAGATAAATATAGAATTCCTTTCTACTAACATCAAATTTACATGGTTTTGTTCACTCGAGGGAAAATACTTATCCAATTTCTCTAATACATTAAGTACATTCACAAGGATGTTCGGTCAGAAATGGATGACTTCAATAGTGTCGGGGCTCCCAGGAATACATATTTGTCTGTGTAAATCTTCACTGGATTACTTCTATCAATTATTAAAACCATTCCAACCTATACTTTATCATTTCTTTATTTGTGGGCTAGTGATTTGCTTGATGCTTTAGCAGCAGGTTAACAACAATAAGCGTAAATGGCAAAATGTATCAGAATAGTCTATTGTGTGATATATGTGGCATACCTATAACTTATGCTAAGATACATACATTAAGTCTCATGTGTGCTATACATGAATATTAACAAGAAACATAAGAAATAAAACTATAGAGTCCCAACAATTTTGAAAATGTATAATCAAATGTTGGGTCACAGATATATATACCAGTACTCTGCAGGCGTTTGAGGCACGTGTGAAAGGAATAATGTTTTCTAAAATAGACATGTTAACTTCCTCTAGGTACACTAGATGTAGGTATATAGTTATGCATATGATTAAACAACTATGATATACGTCATGTATTCATCTAATTTCGATTCCCTGATATCATACCTGGGAATTTTCCACGATTATCTATCTACCTTGAGTTCTGCCTCTTCTGAGGTAGTGACAATATATTTAGCCCCTGACTGCCATAAATGGGCTGGCGATAAGAGGAGAATTTGTCAGTTAGTGCAGGGGTCCCTTTAAAATTGATTGGACCCTGGGCAAGCATTTGCTTGCCCCCCCCCACACACTCCTTGGCATACACTCACACCCTTTACTCTAATACCAAACAAAAACCCCACAAAAAAAAACAAAAGTACTTGCTATGTTGACTCTACAGATTAGGAGGAGTCAGTGCGGTCCTCCCTCCCCCACACACAGGCAGGGCAAAAGGAGCACAGTATACGACACAACGCATAGCCAATGAATGGTGTGGTTCCGGCAAGTGACCTGAAATGGAAGTGCGAGTCATGATAAGGCCTGGCGTTAGGTATTCAGACACCCTGCATGGGCCACCCAGTGGTGCCCCCTCCCCTGAGTCCTGTTGTCCCATCCTTCACTGTACCACACTCAGACAAACTCAGCATTGAATGTATAGATCAAAAAAATAATGCTTAGAAACACTAGATTGGAGACATAGATCACAGGTCGCACAACCCAAAGGCCAGCCCCATACCCAGATTGCATCCACAGGACCGGCCTAGCACCCAGATTGGAGGCATAGGACTTGCCATCTTTGTCCCCCAAAAGCCTGCCTGTGGCACCTTTGTCTCAAACAGCCTCCCTGTGCCATGCCTCCCCCACCCATCCACAATATCACACACATATTCATTCATCCACTTACTCATTTACTCGTAAATATTCACTCATTCACAGATACTTGTTCATTCAGATACTCATTAATTCCCTCATTCAAATACTCACATTCATTCACACTCATTTACAGATACTCATTCATAGATTAATTCACATTAATTTACCAAATCACACATTCATACAGCCTCCTCCACCCCCTTACCTGAACGGCAGATTTCTCTGTGCCGCTTGCAGGCTTACCCAGGGGCCTACTGCTTACATCTGGGTTGCTTGTACACTGTGCGAACAACTTCTCTTTTACCGCCCAGGGGAAGCAGGAACGCAGCAGGGTCATGTGATGTGACCTAACGTGACATGACTCCGCTGGGTTCGTGCTTCCCCTGGGTGCTACAAGAGACATTGCATGCACAGTGTGTGAGCAACGCACAGGTAAGCAGCGGGGATTGAGCCCCATGACCGCAGTTGCTGCAGGCTCAAACTTCAGCTGCTATGGGCCACCCAGGAATGACTGGGCTCAGGGAAGCTGCCTATTTGCCCTGTGTTAAAGTCGGCCCTGAGTTAGTGACTATTGCAAATGATGATCCCTTGCTTAGAAAAAAGGCAAGGGACTCAGAGACCCAGGAAAGTAAAGCTTCACCTGCAAACACCAAGCGTTCCAATGTATGGCTATCAACACCTCCTACCTTACGTGTCCACTGCCAAACATAAAAATCAACTCATCCTAACTTCTGAGACAATCTTTATACCAGATTTGCACAGAAAGTGAGTCGTGAGCTAAGAAGGTTGTGGCCATTAGGGTGGAGGGCCCTCCCTGCTCCTCTCATCAGGTGTGTGCTATATTTTTTATTTCATGGGTGAGCTGCAAGCCCTTAAGTGTTTTTTTGTGTTTTATGAAAAAAAGAAGAAAAAAACTTATTCGGTCAAGGATTGATAGCTAAACGCTTCTGTGTATGAAGAGGTCTAGTGCGTTTTGAATTTATAATGTTATTGGATTGTTATGCTCCCTTAAGGTATTTTAGACTTGTCAATCATGTTACATGAACGTCTGTGAAAGGCATGAAATCAGTTATGCTCAGTCAACCAAAATAGGCCCTGTAAAAAAAAATTACATATACGCAACTGAAATAATGGATGCTTTCAAAATATACATTATTGAAAATATCAACATCCTGAAAAGGTAGAAATTATACTTTATCCAAAAGAAGCATTGGTTATGATGACCAAAGTGTAATTTGACAATAACATACTAAAATCTAAGCTAGGGAAGGACCATATTTTATTTGAATGTATGGTTAGAGGCACAGTTAGGGGAGAAAACATTACCAAGAATTTTAATATGACGTTGCGACCTATGCGCATATTTAGTAGAATCATTAACACAAGTTCAGTGGAAAACATATTTTCCACACTTTCTATAAGCAAAAATGTCATATTTAGGGTTATAGATCATTATGGCCCTAGACAAACTTCTCCTGGAGGCTACCCCAATGATAAGCACTAGTTATAAAACTATCCCAAGGTATTTTAAACAAGTTGCAATATTAGTTGTAGTTCCTGAAGCCTGCCATAACAAAATATGCAGTCTTTTTTAAATATTATATATTTTTTTATTTTCCTCATTGACAGACAGTGGGTACAAAGTGCAAATATCAACCAAAAGGCTTTTAGCAATATCGGAGGTGCCTCTTTGTAGAGACTGTCTTAAATGGCAAAACTGCCGGAATTTTGTCAAATTTCGTTCAGTCGTTTGTCTACTATAGACCAGTCATCTCTCCATCGTTATCTGGGGTTGCTTTTTTTTGGCAACAGCCCCAGAAAATGTGGTTAAGGTTCAAAGTGGGGTAAGCATTCCGAGTCCAATAAATCTAACAGGTGCAGCTTAGGAAAAAAACTCTGTTGAGCTCAAGCTTCTTCTGCTAGGAGGCTGTTTCACATATCCACCCCCCCCCCCGCAGTAAAGTAAATCTCCTTTATATTACGTAAGACTTTATTACACTAAATAAAAGTAAAAATCTCAAGATGAGCAGAATTAATATGCAAATGGGAACCATTTCCGTAAAGCTGTGCATTAATTCACCTCTACAGACAAGCAAGGATAATAATATAATTTAGAGCAGCTTCTACTGCAGGCACTGTGTGTGGACTACACATCCCTCCCCTTTCACCTGTTTTTTCAATGCAGCAGGACACTATCTCACATACTGACCCCCTCCTCCCAATCAGCATAATTTCTGCATCTGCCAATAAATCATAGGAGATAAGAAAATGGCTAGAGAAGGTAAGTGAGTGAGTGGGGGAGCAGATACAAAAAATTGTTTAAAAAGCTCCCGAATTTCTTCCAAAACAAAACGACGGGAGACAGAATTCATGTCTGAAAACAAATAAGCCAAAAACGAAATAAAAAAAATTGTCTAAAATGATTTTAGACCTTGTGCACAAGTGCACTGCATAATCCCTCTATGTATTTGCAAAACAGACAAAACAAAAACTTAGAGGGGGCCACACAGCTATCATACGCATTAAAGTGCATATGATGGCTGGAGTGTCCCTTGATTCCAGCTCATCCTGGAATATTTGGGACAATTGTGTTACGTTCTCAGAATTTAGAACTAACTAGAATACTAAACACATTTATACTCCATAACTTAAACTAAGAGTGTTTGCACTTTTTTCTAGCAATGATTGATCTCCATAGACCCTGTAGATTAAGGCACACTTTTGCACTGGAAGTAATACCTGGTTTTTGGAGAAATTGAGCTTTTAAACCGTGTTGAGATATAACTTCCCAGATTTGTCTTTGGCTATCCTCAGGACTTTCTTGTCACTGCATAACTTTAACCTGGCTTGGATTCATTTTTAAGTGATTTAAAATCTACCAACAATTTTCAATCGGCATTAAAGACAAATATCCACTTTCCTTGGTTACTGAATAAGAATACAGTATGTAGCAGCATGTTCTATCCTGCTCAGTTGACGCTGCATAGTCTTACATTTTTATAGGTTTATTTTCCCATTATCTTCCAAAGGAAAATAAACAGGAAAATGTAATAGTCAATAGACCATTGGGAAAACACTGAATTCACTGCTAATTTGTTTTTGTCTATAGGCTGAGAGAGGGCATCCATCTTTATGGTATCTTTGTATGTCAGGCTAGCTTCTACTTTGCATATGAGTAATGCAGCTGGCCATTTGTCCATAGGTGTCATTAAAACGCAGGGCCATACTGAACGAATAATGCATAATTCAGCATTTGAAATACTATTTGTTCATTTTTTAACCTTTTCTGACTATGCTAAGCAGTCATGAATGCAGTCTTATAGGAAAAACCTCAGTATCCTCCGACAAACAGGCCCTACATGTTATTAATGAATCTTGAGTAAGCTTTAATCACACTTCAATAAGCCTCTCTACATCTCTTTCAGATATTTCTCCCTAGGCTACTCTTCTGTTTTGAATAGAGTACCTAATGTCTTTTACTAATCATTATTAGACGTAATGTAATGAAGTTTTACTTTGCTAAGAAGGTTGATAGATAAGTGGAACGACCTAACTGCAGAAATGGTAGTTTAGTACTGTAAGGGAATTAAAAAATAAATCTGAAATGCATATAACGATTCAGAATCTAAGACAAGACCAAGGACTGAATAATGTCTCAATCTCAGTCTCTAAACCAGGAAAGATTAGATGGAGTGAATGCTCATTTGCTGTGATATTGTATAGTGTGTTCTAATATTATAAGTCATTATAAGTTGCATTTTCAGTTGTATTTGGATACACAATTTGAAGCATTTGTCCTGTTGAGCTATTTCAGTTGGTTTTTGTTTGAACCCTGTTCTGACCAGGCGTGACCTCTCCCCTACTGGTCACTGTCCTGACTACCTTTTAGCCTCCTGCCGCAAGATCCTGAGCCTCCGCAATGGGGGAGTCGGGGTACATGTATATTGCAGCACCTCCACCTTACTGAGCATCTAGTATAGGGATGGGCCTCCCAGACAGGGACATAATAAATAACTACAATACACAACAATAACAGAAAAACAGTAGAAACATGGACTGTATTTGCTTGAATATGAGATAAGGTTTTTTTTAGAGCAACTGCTTTGAAAATTACCCCTTGTCTCATATTCGAGATCGTTTTATAATCCAACCTGAAATAGAGGTCTGACTATAAGACTAAGATCCAGATTCACCGCAGTGCTGCAGGGGACCTCCTCTCCGGCAGCCGGTGAAGGTCTGTGCGATGTATGCAGACACCCTCCGCTGCTGCCTGGCACTTCCATGCCAGCGTGACATAACCTTCCTGGTGCTCCATCATAGAAGCCCCGGGCGGAAGTGCCAGGCAGCAGCAGAGGTTGTCTATGCGGATTGCGCAGACACAAACCAGCTGTCCCCACTAGACACAGGGAGCCTGGAGCACGGGGGGCAAGTCTGGGGATGTATTGGCAAGTCTTGCTGGAATAGAAAAGGGCCTTCCCCAAACTGTTCCCACAAAGTTGAAATCATTGTCAAAAATATATTTCACAAAGAAATAAAACAATCTTTTGTCTCAGTGTTAAATGTATTCCTGATTAATAAGTATACTTTTTACAATATTTTACTGTTTCATACATGATCAAATGAAACTAGTTGGTGATGGTGGAGCCAATATTGTATTATATAAACACAGTTGGATCGTATCTTAGTACTCTACCTGCAGGGACCAGAAGTGTGACAGAGAAAGCTGTTAGAAGCAGAACCTAATGCGGCCTTCGAGGCAGTAGCGTCGCTAGGCCCTCCATATGAGCTGCTCTAACTACACAAGCTATAAGTGACTAAGTCTAACCGAATCACCAGGTTGTAAGTATAGTGTCACTTTAATGATAATGAGTTATGGTCACTTGTAGGTGAAATAAAATTTGTAGATAAATATAAAATATTAAAAAAGGTTTGTTTTAGAATACTTACGACGGTACTCAAACTTTAAACATGTATCTTAATTTAAATTGATATTCCAGAACATCAACTTTTTCCACCGTAAAGAAAGGACGCCATTGTGCTTCATCAGTATCTCTGAACTTGAGCGCATCTGTTTTATACTTTCAGTGCTGTATTCAGTCTTACAGTATGTTTTCTAAATTATAATACCAGGAATCATTCTTCTTTTAACAAAAAAGTGATGAGTGAAATGTAATACCGCTCATACCATTAGACATATTGTAACAAGAGAATTTTACAAAACAAAGTATTTCAAATTACAACCGAAACAACTTTGTGAGATGTATAATTGAAACTAACCCAAAATAACTGCCATAAAGTTGCATATAGTATGTTTTTAGGGCACCTGGACCTTGTTTTGTTAAATTAGAACATCACACAGCCCTCGACAGAACAATATTAAATGACATTGTTTAGCGGGAAATAAATGTGTATTACAATAAAGAAAAAAATATGACAAATATATTTACAATACAAATAATCAAAGAACATGGCAAAAACTTATCAAACATATCACAGTGATAATAATTTTTTTTATTATTATTTTAATTTAATTAAACCTGCAATGGTCACCTGCAAGGTAATTAAATGCAGTATTAATCTCTGATTTTAATATATATATATATATATATATATATATATATATATATATATATATATATGTTTTATATAACATTTTCTTGATAAACAAATCCAGGTCTCAATATATTATAAGAATGTCTGTTTCTTTTATTCTTTTTGGTGGGTACAAAAAAAAACCACAATTTCTTACATAGAACAAGATTATAAATAATATTTGAAACAGGAATGATCGATGGCCTGGCGGACTCTACACAGTTGACTTATGTTATGTAACATCGTAACGTATGGTGGCTTAATGGACGAATAACGTGTATGTAGAACATACGGTGGGATGAAGCAGGAAATTCCCCAGTAATCTTATGAAAGAACAAAAAAAAATGATCTGATTATAGTGACGGCATTTTTAATCAATTATTGCAATGAGTTGTTCCCTAAGATGGTTAGAAAAAGAACTGTGTTGTACGCTCAAATTTACATCATTTAAAAAGCAAGCACGTCATATCCTTTAATTTTTCTTTTCAAAGAAATAGTAAATAATTTATTTTTTTTCACAGGATTTACATGTTTATTAATTTTTAATCACAGTTTTTTTTCTTAAGAGATCTATTTCAACAACTGGATATTCGTCATCCGTTATACGTATGGAAAAATCTTGAGATACTGGTTAGTAGTTTCTTCGACTTCTATAGCTATGTTCCTTCTTGGTTAGAACAGATAGCAAGAATTGTCCATTCTGATCGTGTTTTTTTTTTCACAGTTTAATGCGCTAATAGACAAGTCTTTTTAGATTATAGTTCCTTCAAGATAAATTTCTTGCTGCTAATATACTCTGTCCCACCCCACCCCCCGAATAAAACTAAATTATACATTTTCCTGATATAAAATCTGAGTTTGGGATTCCGAGCACAGCTCATGCACACATCGTTGCTGATGATGTTTGCCGCATTTGGACATTCTTCCCGATCTCAGCAATTTTTCTAGGTCATCAGTGATTTTTTTTTTTTCGTTTTTCCCCCCCAAAATGTGACTCACAGTCTGTGCTGTATCTCACCAACAGTGTTTGAATTAAGGCACTCAATAAATTATTTGGTTTTTATGGTAGGTCCGATGCAATTATAGCCAATCCTGAACTTTGTCTAATTGCAGTTCCGGTGTGTACGGCCTTCGGGCAGTCGGGAGTCAAGACGCGGCCATTTTCTCCTACGCTCCCCGTAATGGATAATCTGGCTTTGTTTCTTATGGCTTCAGAAAAGGTCAGCTAAGTAATCAGGGGTGAGAGAAAGAAAGAAACATTATAATATTTGCATCTTCACGGTTCTATTACACAAAGAAACATCAATATACTTAAATTTACATTAGACATCTGCATTTTTATGTTAGATTTCATAAAGATGGAAAATTGGAACATAGAATTTTGATAGCAGGTAGTTTTTCTATTAATTAAAAATATGTATTAATTGCTTCACAACTTTTCATATGTTTTATAGACTATTTTGTAGTCTAGTATATTAATTTTTCAGAGATCTAAGATGATTGAAGCATAAATTAATAACTTTGCAGCCATGCATTTAAAGTCCACATTTATTTATTTTTTTGCAATGAATAAGCCCTAATTTATAACCAAATCAGCACATTTCTCAATACAAAAATATATGGGAATGATTTTAATAATTTTATTAAAAAAATGTATAAAGGGTATAATGCTAAAAAAATAAATTCCTGACATTTAAATATTTCAAAGCATTATATGCACAAAATATCTATCTATTGTACAAGTTTCTATAAAGATGTTGTTTAACTATGTTGCTGAAGTTAAACAGGATCTGTCATTGAAATGTAGGGGGTATGTTTTACTTTTACTAAATTGTACTTGCCAATTGGCTAGGAAATGTATAGAAGATAAGGTATTTAAAATAAAAAAATTGATAGCTATACGTTGGACCCACCAGTGTTCAGTATAGCATTTTTTATATACATTATATATTATAGCAATTATCCTAGCACAACATACCTAAAGATACCTAAAAATATTTGCTGTTAGAAATATGGCTTTGTAGAACGCACCCTACTTCTAGCAACTTTCTGGTCAATAATTGGTTTAACATTTTAGCTGGTATGTTGCTAACCTGACACTTTAGTATACTTATTATAAAATAGATGGCAACCCTAAATAAAAATTACCACAAGAATTTTACCCTGTAAAGATTTTTGAAAAACTTTTCTTCATATCACCCTCTTTCCAAGTTCCAAACAATTGTTCGCATGGCTGGTGGTACATAACCCCTCCAATTAGCGGCCTACTTGAGGGAGTGGAATGCCACATTCACACAAAGAGGTCCTAAGGCCCTTGGAAATTCCCTACCGTCTCTGCCAACCACATTACATTCTAAGTTCCTGCGGGAACAGGGCCCTCCATTCCTCTTGGGAAACATTGAGAAAGAGTGTGAGTGAGCATGTGAAAGAGTGAGTGAGAGTGTAAGAGGGGATGAGAGTAATGCTGTCCCATTCCCAAGTGTTGGGGGATACTGCTAAATCCCCTAATATGAAAATATGAAAAAATTACTGCAGTTTTTCTGAAGTAATACTGCAGTTTTTTGGACATTTACTGCACGTTTACTGCATTTGTACTTCACTGTACTGCAGTTTTACTGCAGTTATTTTTGTACGGAAGTACAAATGCAATAAAGCTACAGTACTTTGAAGTACAACTGTAGGTTTGCAATATAAAAAAAAAAAGTGCGGTAAATGTGCAGTAAAAGTGAAGTACAAATGCAGTAAAACTGCAGTAAATGTGCAGTAATACTGCAGTAAAAGTGCAGTATTGCAGTTTTTTCATGTCCAAAAAACTGCAGTATTACTTCAGAAAAACTGCAGTAATTTTGTGGGATCAGCGAGGTGGAGGAATGATGCGGAGGGGAGCTGCAGCTTTGTAATTATTATTTTTTTGTGGAAGAATGAATTTTAAAGGCCTTTATAAAGTACTTCAATATGAATTCTATTACGGTAAGGCTGTCAGGGACATTATACTGTCTTATTAAGGCCGCTCAAATGGTTCATGTAATACTACTGCTGTGGCTGATAAATATATGCTGCTGCAAACTACACTTCTACATCCAGCAAGGGATCCTGTCAGTAAAAAAGGATAGCATACAGCTGCTTGTATCCAGCAGGCATCCACACGTGTGCCATTAAGGGGTCACTGGACTTTTAAAGCACGATTTTTCATCATGGTTTGGTCCTAATTATGTCAGCAATCAAAATGGTGGAAACATCATGTAAAATAATCAACAGCCCGACGCTGCATGCAGTGCAATCCTCTAAATCATGTAAATCCTCTAAATCATGTCACGTAGTCCATAAACGTTTATCATATAGATTTCCACATAATGGTGCTAACGCACGGCTTGTGTCCTGTTTTAAAAGGTATAGTTTTCAGAAAATATAATGATGTTGGTATATTTTGTAACTGTATGTGTTTTAGCCCGGTCATTGTAACCCTCTCTAATAAACAAACACACAATAATCTTATGATACTGCCCTGTGAAACCCCCCAAAAAGATCCTTGCTCTAATCACCCTGACAGAGATCTGGCTAAAGATGATCTGGGGTAAAGAAACTTGATTAGCTAGACCAAGGGTGTCCAGCCTGCGGCCCTCCAGCTGCTGCAGGACTACATCTCCCATACTCCTCTGCCAGCCACTGAGCTGAAAGAGCATTATGGGAGATGTAGTCCTGCCGCAGCTGGAGGGCCGCAGGTTGGACACCCCTGAGATAGACCATTTCTTCCTGCTATCAATGTTTTTTGTTTTAGTAGGGAACGCCATTAAAATATCACAGAATTACTGGAACAGTATGAAAATTCAACCTATTTGTTTTGATTATATGCTATATTATTCTATACAACACTGTATAGAATTCTCAAAGAATTCATTTTTTCAATAAAAACCTCCTTTAACGATACATTTTATTTTCTAATCTATGGCCCTCTGTTTAACTTCCTTGAGCACAACTAAACTTGGACTACCCACGTATAAATGACCATCATACTGCCATTTGTTTATCTGACACAGTATGTACACGTGTAATATGCTAGCAATTTGATGTAAATCAAAACGTGCCAGCAACCATTTGGTGAATAAATATTAAGCTTACTGGGGAGTCCTAGGGCCATTTTAGTCCAGATTTCACACGATTAAAATAGAAAAATCAAACTCACGCTCATCTAATCCTTGCCATAGTGCAGACACACAGGGCATATTGGCGAGCTTATGATATATATAATTATGAGATTTCTGAGGGAAAACCAAGCCTTCTGGCTTGTCTGGTGTCTGTAGATGAGTGTTTAATAATACTTCTATTACCCCCTTATATATATTATATATATATATAATATATATATATGCAATGGTGTTGCAAGCCTAGAATGCCTAATATCACACTAGTGACAAAATGATATGTTTAAATAGAATTTTCAGCCTGCATATATACCTTTACTGCTGATCCGATACCGCCTTTAGATGTGGCGTTTAATTACATGGGTTGCACCCCTTAATACTGATAATCTTGCATCTTTTCTCTCACACATCTATGTTTCAGTGTAATTACAATTTCAATTTTAAGGTGTTTACATTGCTTTTTGCGCCTTTAAACATATCTCCCAAGCAGCTGATAACTCAATGAACCGCTGCTAAACTCTAGCAAATACCTAAAGATCGCAATTACCAATTTTTTTTTTACCGTTTAGCTTTTTTTTTATTATTTCGTGCAATTACCTATTTTTTTAATTATATTTTTTTAATGGGATTGCTGTACGACTGTATTTCTAAACCCATAGTTTTTTTTTTTTAATTTATAGCTCTGCCGTTTTTTTAATCTTTTAAGGCTCCGGAAATGTAATAGAGAAAAGGTCCGTTACAATTAGAAGCTCCGTTATCATTTACGACTTTGAATTACACGAGCATTTAATTCCCTCCCTAAGTCGGTAAGTAATGAAGTTGCACGTTATTGAGACCATTGCCTGGCATTAAATGACATCTCCAAACGGAATTTATTGAGATTAAGCACTTAATGACATCGATTTCTGCATGCTAAAGTAAAGTTAAAAATAAAAAAAGGCAATAAACATGACAAAACCTTTGCTTCAGTGAGACATTTGTTTAAATGATAATAACAATTTCATATTTAGTTTTCACACATTTAACACAATGAGATGTGACATTAAAGGATAAACTTATTAACCTGCAGACATGGCTAGAACTATATAATCAAAACAGACAGCAGTAATTTGTCCATAGATTTGAAGTGATTGGGTTTGAATGTTTGAGTCATATATCACAGCACATGCTCATGATTAAGCAGTCACAGTGAGAAAATGGCCCGCTGCTTATATATGTAAATATATGTAAATAAAAAAAAAAAAGTATATTTAAAAAAAAAATAAAAAAATGAAATGTTTCAATCTGAATCGTAAACTTCAAAAACCAACATACTTTTACAGTAATGTATACTCAAGGAGAATAGCCCTGTTTTGGAAGATCTGCAACAACCTTGCATTTTCTTCACCTAGAACGTAAAAAAAATAACATGACGTTTAAGGTAAAGAATCACAACGCTTTGTTGCAGAACGGACAGAGATGCGAACGTAGAATTGTTACAGGGCAGTTCATAATAAAAGATAGAAGTTCACAGCAATATCCTATAGGACAACATTTTTCATGCATAATGATGAAAAATGGGTGCTAAATTAGTGAAGATGAGGACTGTATTACTATTTTTTTTTTCGTTAACCTCAAAAATCATGAGTTGTGAATAATCGATAATGGAACTGATTTAAAGAAAAATTAATAGGAACATTTTTGAGGCAAAATCCAAATAACTATGATTTGTTAACTAATTAAAAAAAAATGTTCCTTAAGCAATTGCTTAAATTTCCTAAATCAAGAAAGTTTGAAAGATATTTTTACTTGTTAAGAAAAGATGGAAAGTTAAACAGCAATCTATATTTTTTTAACCAACGGGGTACAACCAGTAATAGGAAACCTAATGATTGTACTGAGTTTTCAATCTATAATAGAATTGGGTTAGAGTATTTCCATAATCTCTTAATAATTTATTATTAGATAAGAAAGCCTGCGGTATACAGTAGACAGGATTATAGTTCTTACATATCCAACATCTCTTTGTAAACAACATTTGGGGTATAAATAGTTTTACCTGATGTAATAAGCAGGTTCTGTATCATTAAAATGACCTGACATTTGCAACAATGCGTGGTATGTACAACCAAACGTTTATAAGCCTAAAGGGTTAATTGTGGTATAATGCCCGTAAGACTGGCTCAAGGACGTATGGGCAAAATCCTAGTAAACTTGTAAAAATAATGACATTAATTTAGCTTTTAAAAGGGTTACTGAGCTCTTCCATTTCAAAATAATGCAATGACATACTGCGTTACTCACTTAGTTACCCAAGTCTGTCTTATTATAAATATGCTTTGTGCTTTATTCCAGGTATAATAGCATCTCCTGCTATGTAATTTAATGTGCCCTTATTTAAAGATTGCCTTGTATCATTTACATATTTAAGATATTTACAAAAATTGTCTATAATTAACGAAGACGTGTCTTTTAAATCGGCAAAATTTTGTTTTGGACTTTGTACTAAAAGAGTAGCCTATTAGGGCTTTTAGTTTGAAATATTTTAATAATTTGCTCTAACTTCCTCTAATTGGCTTCATTGTATGTTACTTGATTATTATTTCAGATTCCAGGTAGTAGCCATCAATATGTTAATTATTCAGATTTTAATTAGTTTTGTAGAAGGGTCTATTGTACAACAATATGGTACTTAATGGGACATTTATTTAATAATGTCTTTTTTCACCCATCACCTCCCATTTATCAGGGCTTCTTCACTTTTAATAAGCAGTAAATGGCATTCTATTAGCTTCATGTATTTCACACGGGAACTATAATAAAGGTATCATTAACAGGTGACAGCGTTTCATTCGTAGGAAGGCACCTGATAAAGTAGCAGAATAAACGCTTAAATATTTTAGTATATAAGAATAATAGAACACATGGATCTCTGCCTCTGCTTTGGCATCATGAACTACAGTATCAAAGAGTAGTTCAGTTATTGATAGGCTTTGGAATGTAATTACAGGACAGGCTACTGATATCCCAGCTATTATTGGACACTAATTGAGATTTTGGAGATAAAATATAGTTAGAAGTGTGGCTCAGCATCCAGGTAAATAAAAAAACACTGATCCAGCTCACCCATGCTTAGTAATGGCCACTCATGCCAGTAATTTAATGCACAACATCCACATATAGGAATAAAACAAGTTGAAAAACTTGATCATACTATATACATAGTATATATATATATATATATATATATATATATATATATATATATATATATACATATATAAATATATAATCTATGTATATTTCATATATTAAATGGCTCTGAAATCTTTAAATAAAGTTAACATTTTGTTGTTAATACTAATACTATGTTTTATTATTATTAAGTTCATCCAGTTTTCCTTTACATGACCTTTTTGTATTATAATTTAGCTTGTAAATACTTAGCCTGTAAATACAATATTTCTATCAGGGATTTATTATTCTACAAGCAATATAGGCGTACGCTCTGGTTCAGTCATCAAATCTGGACATCACAGTCAGGTCCATTTACTTATAGGATGGCGGCCGCTGGCCTCAGTTAAACTTAGAAACAGAATTTAATGGCAGATAAGAACCTTTCGGCCCATCTAGTCTGCTCATTGTTGTCTTTGTGTTATGTCTTTCTACCTGCAGCCCTTTCATTCATTGAAGTCCTTAAAGGTCATGGATATGTTATAGTTTTCTTAGGATATTTTAATTGCTCATGGGTTACATGCAGGTACTCATTGTCACATTTGAAACTTTAGAGGACTAGGGAAAAAACAAGCATATGCAATAAATATTGACTGATACTGTGACTCCAACCTTTAGAGGCAATGAAAGTATATATAGTATGTAACATTTTCGCTATGAACGCTTGTTTCCTTGTGACAACAATAAAGATATTGTATCAAAATACTGTACGTGAAAAGCGTTGACCAAATTATTGCCCTTAACTGATATAGTTGCCTTCATGTGACTTCATAAGACCTAAGCTTGAGGGGGCATATATATATATATATATATATATATATATATACATATATAAAGCACAACTATTTATGACTACAAATAACCTGACCTATTAATCTGCCACAATAATCCAAAACTCAACTATATCAAAAATATGTTTAGACACAAATAAGCAAAAAAAAATATAATGCTTGTATGTATAAAATATAATGTGGCAATGAGATAATAGGGATCTCGCTATGTGTAAAACTAAAAACTGTGCAAAGAAATTATCAAACAATCTATGGAAGTATTAGTGGTGTTCACAAATTACAGGATTAAAATGTGAATGGGCTCTCTGGAGGGCCCCAGAATATAAATGAGTATTTGATGCCTCCTGGCACTCATTGGGTTAAACTGGGGCAAAGATTGTAGAGGAATGTGATAAGTAATGGGGATGATTAAAGCGTTTATGTATGATCCATCTCAAGGCAATGGAGATGTTCCCCAATCAAGTATTACTTTCCCCCTACAGCAAACAAAGAGGGATGGAGTGAAAGAACATGTGGATGGCATATTAACCCGATGTCACAAAGCAACACCATGGTGCCCCTTGCGGATCAGGCATAGAAAGAGTCCAAAATCTACATCTATTGCACCAAAACCTGCCTGAAAATATGTCCTGAAATCATGTGTCCAATACTTAACGCAAAACGATAAAAAAAATTGGTACCAGGTGCGTAACAATAGGCCATTGGTGGAGCCGGATAGCCTAAGGTTCTACAGGTTCCCAAATAATTATTATTGCATAATTAGTGCATCCTTTGATTTGGCCCCAATGACATCTTGTGCAGGATATTGGTTATCATATCATTGTCTTATTAATGTGCGATCCAGACTGCTTATAAACTAGGTTTTATTAGCTCCATAATAAAACTGCACAATGGAGTTCTGACTTCACACTCGTAGGGGTGACACGAGCATGCAGGTCTATAATAACATCGATAGGAGGGGTGGAAGGCCCCTCAACATGGCTTGTAAATTATCCACCCAAACATAATCAGTAACAGCAATACGGACATGAACTGCGTTTGTGACGTTAAAAAAAAAATAGAAGGAACGTATATTGTAACTTATCTTGCAATCCTTCTATATTCTTCTTTCAGTCTCATATTTAAGTCATGCAAAAAAAAAAAATAAAAATATATATATATAGTGTTGCACTTTAGTTAAACACTTTGGAATAACTTAAATGTTTCCTCCCTTTCTTCAACCGTTCTTCTATACATATAACCCCCATGCTGTTGCATCGAGTTTTATACCTCTCCATCCTGCTATATATTATTGGGTTTGGACATAAAGGGCTCATTACTGTGTAAGGGTATCCCAAGGGGGAAACAATTAAGGGATTCCAAAGTTTTAACCAAAGTGCTACACAATATTACTATATTTTTTTCCTTTTTGCATTATTATTATACTGAAAGAATAATGAATTAGGATTACAAGATCGTTAAAAATACATGTACAGCGCCTGTAATACACTATTGTTGTTGTTAGAATTCTGTGTCTGTGACAGTTTCTTGGTCATTGGCACCTCTCTAAATCATTTTAGGGACAAGGCAATAAAGAGGCTTGAATGATTTGTTAGTAAGAAGTAGAATATGGTTATAGTATGTACAAAACAAAAGAAAAATACAGATTATACTACTCTGTGCTACACAGCTCCCAATAGCTTTAATTTTTTCATGGAAGCGTCATTTAAATTTAGAAATAGTAATGATAAATTGAGAAGTCATAGGCCTTTAACCTTACAGCGGACTAAAATCTAGAAAGTATATTAAACCACGAAAGTGGAAGAAAGAAAAAGATTTTTGTATAAATGCTAAATTAAAACTGGCCAATAAACCCCAAACACCTAAATAAATGGTAGTTCACCTCTCTTTCTTACTTAATAAGTGATGCATGTCTTAATAATTAATTTGAATAGTTTTAATTACTTATAATAATTTTTATCAGCAATTATCAAAGTAGTAAGTTCCATTGGCAGCTTAGATGGTCTGATGTAACATTTTCAAATTAAAAACGCGATATTCGTGAATTAAATACAAGAAATAAAAAAAAGAAATAAAAAGTTTGGATTATTGAAAAGGAATGAAAATGAATAGAATGTATAATTTATAAATGTATAATTAACGTTATCAGTTTTATTTAAATACTCTGATACAGCAGATATTTACATGTGTAATACGGAATAATGCATGCATTAGTACCACTGAACCAAGTAGCTCTGGTACTGATCAATTTTAGATATTCATTTTGCTTTCTTAAGAGACTATTTGCATGTTCAGTGTTAAGTCAACTTAAACATAACGGCAAATATATATATTTATATATATATATATACACTTCTCTGTGTAAATGAATGAGTGAAATGTGCTATAATGCTTACATCTTGACCACGTCCTTTATCATATGATTAAAAAGGGAAGGCTAGTTTTAAATATGATCTTCTCCTTCTCTTTCTTTATACCTTAAGATGTGTTACTGTTACTGTTACTGTCAAGTTTGTATATCAGCAGTTTTCTTGTTATTGTCAATTTTCCAGAGCCCCTACGGTAATCGCGCTATGGAATCTGCTGCTGCTGTTATAAATAAAATGTCAAGTATATATATTAACTTAAATTAGATTTCTATTTACAGCAAATAAACCTATAGGGCTGTTAAAAAAACAGCCCGAATAAAAATGTATCAAAAATATTTTTTTGTTACAAATAAAAGTTTAAAATAGCATTTCCTTTTTCTAAAATAATTTTCACATAATTAAAACATATGTACATTTTAAAAATATTTTTTTTTCCTCTAAAAAAATGCCCTTTATGAAAGGTCAGGTTAAATCTCAACAAACCAAAAAGTTGTTTTTTTTTGTTCTATTTGAGATATTACGAAATACTCGTTTTAAGGCATATTTTCTAAGTCCATGGAAACATATTGTAATGCAGATGTCTATTGACAACATACACTTTACATCTGCAGCCAAGAAAGTACGGAACCACTGAGCGCTGAGTTATTCCAATATAGAAAGCTTTTTTTTTTTGTAGAAGCAAGCATAACCACTAGACAGACAGGGCACAATACTGCACTTCACATTACATGACCCACTCACTGTAGTAGACCCTAGGTCCTACCCCTAAATCTTAACACTCTCGGTTCCATATACGTTGTAACCTTCTCTATAAGTTGCTAAATTCTGGGTATTCTGCGAGGAAGATGGGTTAAAATTCTGTGCACTCTTTGCCACCTTCATTCGTTTCGCCTCTGCCCTTGACTTGTAACAGAACTCTATCAAAGCCACCAGCATTGCCAAGCCCAGGCCTCCAACCAGAATGTAGAAAACTCCAGCAACGTTGCTCAGGCTTAATGCACTCGTCTTGTCCTAAAAAAACAAAAGGGTTATGAATTATGAAAGTCTGATAATGATACGAAACAAGAAAGTTCATGATATAAATGGTAAAAAAAAGCTAGTTTCAAATGATTCTTAAAGTATATTACAATACAGCCTTAAATTATAAATTGTCAATGTTTGTTAATATAAAAATAATCTATAATAATAGAATTATATTTTGTGTTACCAATACTTTAGAATGTAACCAGTCACTCGCCAACAGCCAAAAATTAGTAACCTCTGTTAACTGTACAATGCAAATATATTATATATTCTTTATAGTCAGAATAGCTAATATTTTTAGATATTTTTTTATAGTCAGAATATCTAATATTTTTAGATATTTTTTTAAACGTACTTGAGTTTTCTAATCCCGAATCTCAAACGTAATCTTGTATAATTATAAAAATGAATATACATATTTATTTTGAAGTCTGTTCCAGAAGCAGTAATATAATATAATATATTAAAGGGACCCCAGACTATGCCATGCAGTTAAACACTTCTTATTAAAATGTTTACTTTTAATTTTTATTAAGTATTTTCTGTAATTACACCGATTAAATACGCAAA